>NC_142808.1:13674693-13943339 GCF_049724085.1 Artemia sp. Qi Xiang Cuo | reverse complement strand
TATTATATCTGAAAAAAAGTGTTTAAATTAAATAAATATGTAATGTTTCTGAAACTCTAACAAATACAGCTCACTTTCATAGAATAAACTGAGAAGGAGGGAGTGTGTTCAAAGATCCCAACTTGAAAACTATGAAAATGATTGGCAAATAAGTAACGTTTTACATTTTACCATCTGCTCCTCCGAGTAAATATTTGGAGGGGTCAATTTTCTGAGGAATAACTCAAAGCATTGTTATACGAACATTCAGTTTGAATACGTAAAAAGAGATTGAAGCAGGGTGTAGTAGCTTCTATCACAGTTAGAAAGGCCATGGACCAATCACCTTTCGGACATTTGCCGTATGTAAAGAGAAATCTTTGTCGAAAGCAACCTAAACTCTGAAAATCATAGTTTGATTATAATAAATTCAACTTTTCTCAGAAATAACTCAAAGCATTATTATACGAACGTTCAGTTTTTTATTCAAGCGCATGCCAGATCAATAAAGAATATATCTTACTACCTTTTATTCAAATGCTATAGTTAAAATCGCTAAAATGTCAAAGAGAAATGGTTAGACACTGAAGTCGAAAACAATTATGATAAAACAATTATCTTTTCATTTAATATTTTGTCACTAATAAAAGCGCTAACCCCCTCCCCAACAAAAATCCTGGATACAAAATTGCCCCCCTCCCCTAAATTTAGGAAAATTAAGCCATCCCTCTCATTGAGTTAATCTTGCAATATAATCAAGCGAAAGGCATATTAATAAAGAATATATCTTACTACCTTTTATTCAAATGCTATAGTTAAAATCACTAAAATATCAAAGAGAAATAGTTAGACACTGAAGATGAAAACAATTATTGTAAAAACAATCTTTCATTTTCTATTTTGTCACTCATAAAGGAGTGCACCCTCTCCCAAACACAAATGCTGGATTCACGCCCCCCCCTCCCCTAAATTCAGGAATATTAAACCATCCCTCTCATTGAGTTAATCTTGCGACAATTAAAGCGAAAGGCATATCAAAACATAATATATCTTACCGCTTTTTATTCAAATGCTATAGCTAAAATCACTAAAATGTCAAAGAGAAATGGTTGGACACTGACGTCGAAAACAATTATGATAAAAACAATCTCTCATTTTCTATTTTATCACTAATAAAAGAGCTAACCCCCTCCCCAACAAAATGACTGGATTCACGCCCCCCTTCCCCTAAATTTAGGAAAATTAAGCCAGCCCTCTCATTGAGTTAATCTTGCGATATATTCAAGCGAAAGGCATATCAATAAAGAATATATCTTACTACCTTTTATTCAAATGCTATAGTTAAAATCGCTAAAATGTCAAAGAGAAATGGTTAGACACTGAAGTCGAAAACAATTATGATAAAAACAATCTTTCATTTAATATTTTGTCACTAATAAAAGCGCTAACCCCCTCCCCAACAAAAATCCTGGATACATAATTGCCCCCCTCCCCTAAATTTAGGAAAATTAAGCTATCCCTCTCATTGAGTTAATCTTGCGATATATTCAAGCGAAAGGCATATCAATAAAGAATATATCTTACTACCTTTTATTCAAATGCTATAGCTAAAATCACTAAAATATCAAAGAGAAATGGTTAGACACTGAAGATGAAAACAATTATGGTAAAAACAATCTTTCATTTTCTATTTTGTCACTAATAAAAGCACTAACCCCCTCCCCAACATAAATCCTGGATTCACGCCCCCCTCCCCTAAATTTAAGAAAATTAAGCCATCCCTCTCATTGAGTTAATCTTGCGATATATTCAAGCGAAATGCATATAAATACAGAATACATCTTACCGCCTTTTATTCAAATGCTATAGCTAAAATCACTAAAATATCAAAGAGAAATGGTTAGACACTGAAGTCGAAAACAATTATTATAAAAAAATCTTTCATTTTATATTTTGTCACTAATAAAAGCGCTAACCCCCTCCCCAACAAAAATCCTGGATTCACGCCACCCTCCCCTAAATTTAGTAAAATTAAGCCATCCCTCTCATTGAGTTAATCTTGTTATATATTCAATCGAAAGGCATATCAATAAAGAATATATCTTACTACCTTTTATTCAAATGCTATAGCTAAAATCACTAAAATGTCAAAGAGAAATGGTTAGACACTGAAGTTGAAAACAATTATGATAAAAACAATCTTTCATTTTCTATTTTGTCACTAATAAAAGCGCTACCCCCCTCCCCAACAAAAATCCTGGATTCACGCCCCCTCCCCTAAATTTAGTAAAATTAAGCCATCCCTCTCATTGAGTTAATCTTGCGATATATTCAAGCGAAAGGCATATCAATAAAGAATATATCTTACTACCTTTTATTCAAATGCTATAGTTAAAATCGCTAAAATGTCAAAGAGAAATGGTTAGACACTGAAGTTGAAAAAAATTATGGTAAAAACAATCTTTCATTTCTATTTTCTCACTAATAAAAGCGCTAACCCCCTCCCCCACAAAAATCCTGGAGTCACGCCCCCCCACCACAAAATTTAGGAAAATGAATCCAATCCGCTCAGTGAGTTAATCTTGCGATATATTCAAGGGAAAGGCATATCACTAAAGAATATATCTTACTACCTTTTATTCAAATGCTATAGCTAAAATCACTAAAATTTCAAAGAGAAATGGTTAGACACTGAAGTCGAAAACAATTATGGTAAAAACAATCTTTCATTTTTATTTTGTCACTAATAAAAGCGCTAACCCCCTCCCCAACAAAAATCCCGGATTCACGCTCCCCTCCCGGGAATATAAAAGAAACTTTATCGAAAGAAAGCTTGAAAATAATCTGTTTCACTTCTCCAAAATAGCGCATTGCGTCTGCGCCTAATTATTACAATTGCATCATAGTGTTTTAATTTTGACGGGAGAACAGTTCCTTTGACTTTGGCCGCTGCGTTCGTAAACACAGAGGGAAAAGGGGTGATAGCTAATTTTAACCTCGCACTGGAGATTGTGTCAAAACAGAGCGGCATTTTCATTAAAAATTGACAGAAGTCAGTAGATACTTTAAATCACATTAGAGAAAGGCTAAAATTTAACGAAAAGATAACTATTTCCATTTGCGAGAATTTGGTTGTAAAACAGTGAGGGGGGGGGGCCCCGGGTTCGAGGGTAAAAAGAATATATTTACGTCTTCCATCGAGTATAAAGATTGTATAGTGATGTTTGTATTGAATGGGGGGGATTTACCTGAATATACTAGAGGGTGAGCAAGGAAAATAATTTTATTTGAAAATAAAAAACAGGAATTCAACGAAAAAATTATTATTTCCATTTGCGAGAATTTGATTGTAATACAGTGGGGGAGGGGGTTAAGTTTGGAGAGTAAAAATAAAATATTTAAGTTTTCCATCGAGTAAAAAGATTGAATAGTGATGTTTGTTTTGTTTGGGGGGGGGATTTACCTGAATATACCGGAGGGTGACCAAGGAAAACAATTTTATTTGAAAATGAAAATGTACTTACATTGCAAATTGAAGTTGGCATGGCTTCAAATTCATCAAATTTATCCATTGTTGTTTTAACTATGTCAAAATACTTACTGATAATTGAATCACATTGCATGCCCGTTATATACGAAATCTCAAGGTTAAATTGTTATGTAAGCAATGCCCTCTGATTGGCTGAGAAGGAAACACGTGATCTAACTGTTTCCAGGAAACTCATAACATTTGGCTCGAGCAACAACAACAAATACTATTTCTGGATCATAACATTTGCCTCGAGCATCAACAAGATCTTGAAGGAAGTGTCATTGACCCTTTCTCCATTAGACACAATAATCCAAGAAAGTGACAAAGTTCCTGTTTTTCCTTGCTCACTTACAAAAGCCATAAAACAGACATTAACTGCTGTTGATATCCATTAAAAACATCAAATAAATTGACCAGCACACATAAGTATCCAAGAAAACATACATAAATGTGACAAACTTCCTGTTTTTTTCATTGTCACTGACAAAACCATAAAAACATCCATAAATTACTGTTGACATCCAAGAAAAACATCAAATAAATGGACCCACACACATAGCCATCCAAGAAAACATCCATAAATTTGACAATATTCCTGTTTTTAAATTCTCACTGACAAAAACCATAAAACAGACATAATCTTCCATAAAAACATCCATAAATGTGAGAAAGTTCCTGTTTTTTCAAGTGAGAAAAATACTGTTTTACCATTCTCAGTGAGAAAACCATAAACCACGTGGTCCTGATCGTATCAATAGGGGCATCTCTACTGGCACAATCTCTTTCCATCTACCCATTACCCAATGGCCATTCTCCATAACAGCTGATGCGCAATTAAACATCGCTGTTCACTACTTTATTAATTCTTCAATAATCAAATTAGCTAAATGAGGCTTTAAACTAAATGTCTACATTAACCACTTATTTTGCAAGGGTTACGTGGGCCTTTAGGAATGAATGTGCCACCCCATGGAATTGCTGCCTCTGAAACAGGGAAGCTCATAATAAAACTTCTCTATAGTTTTAAATAAACTGGTTATCTCAGAATCTTTATTCGATTGTTTTTTGGCCCTCTTTGGGGCAAACTTGTTATTTTGTACCACAAGATGGCACGGAAAGCCACTTTGTTGTTGCAAAACCTTTTTTGTTGCTTAAATGGACGTTAGAAGCTTCAATTCTTGCTCGAATAAATCTTCTCCTGATATCCAAAGACCATTAGTTTGATACCATCATCCTCGGGCAAAAAACAAAGACAAACACGCGTCCGTGTTCCCGGAAATAAAAAAATGCAAAACCCGCATTTTACAGGTAGAGGCATGAAACTTCTACAGTAAGGTTTCCTGATATGTTGAATTTGACTGCGAAATTTTCATAAATACCGCTTTCCCTTTTATTGGCGTTTTGCCCCCTTATCAAAATTCAGACCAATTGTCTTTATAGGCTTGTAGCTCCCGGTGGATGGGCTTAAACTCAATGAATTTTACAGACTTTCTATCAACATCAAAATCAGATCCTCTTGACGCATATATGGTTATAGAACTCGTCTGTTTAAAATTTTAGTGGCTCCTTATTTACAGTTCGCTATCATGAACTGGTTGACAATTGTCGTAAGTGTCCGTTAGTCTCAGCTAATTACTAAAAAAAAACACGTGATGCAAACCGTTACCAAATCCGAGTATGTATATATATATATATATATATATATATATATATATATATATATATATATATATATATATATATATATATATATATATATATATATATATATATATATATATATATATATATATATATATATATATATATATATATATATATATATATATATATATATATATATATATATATATATATATATATATATATATATATATATATATATATATATATATATATATATATATATATATATATATATATATATATATATATATATATATATATATATAATTATGTAAAATTATGTATCGTCCCAAATTTTCTTTTTCTATTGCTTTACACAGAAGGAGGGGGGGGGGGTATTTTTCACTGAAGAATGGTAAACCTTATTTTCAAGTTATTCGGTTCATTGATTATATACTGGAGTAGAATATAAATCTAGAGCTAATTTATTTTGTTTAAAGAAAAAAGAAGAGAAAAAAGGAACAGCTCGGCTAAGAAAAAACAAACTAATCATGTTTCGTATATCGTTGTAATAAAAAAAGAAATAGAGGGATGCATGCCTTGAGACGCTTTAACTTTCGATCAACAAAAATTTTATTAAAAAAATGGACATTTGTAAGTTATTTTCCACCAAAAAAAGAATATTGTTAAATATAAGTTGAGACTGTAAATGATACATCAATTCCTTAGCAAAGCTACCAAAACAAATAAACAGAGAGTTAGACCTGAATCTCCTCCTTTTTTAGTACAGATAAATCGTATATATCGTTTTTTTTGTTTATTTAGCCTAAATTTCTGGATGAAACTTTCTGTAAAAGCCAATTCACAGTGAGATTTAACTAATACCAAGATTTAGCTAGCGCCAATTTGAGTCAATCAGTTTTTTCGTAAAATTATGTGAGTAGCTTATAAATTTTAAGAAAAATTCTGATTGACTTAAACTAGCACTAGCTAATCTCGGTATTAAAAAAATCTTATTGTGAAAAGGGCCCACATGCACTCACATGCTTTTTCGATGTACGGGGGCTACTATTCAGTAGATTGAGCTCCGTTGCAAATTGCCTCAGAGATTGTTCCAGTTTTTACGAAAATGTACTTTCCTAGCTCAATCAAAATGCTGACTATACGATTGTTTATAGCCGTGTTCACACAGCTATACAATGCTGGTAAATTAATGAAGCCTCAAATCAATTAACTCAATAGAATGAAATTTAAATATAAATGTCTATTGTAGTCCATTTTTTCCTTTTTTTGAATTGCATATATCTTATGGGAAGAATTCGCCACTATGCAGCACCCTTAAGGGGCGGCCATACTTGAAGCGACCTTCCTATCTCTCCCATAGTAAGCGTTTTGAGTTTGTCTGACATTAATAGTTGAGGCAGTTAGGCGGTCTCAGTCTTTTCTAATAGAATAAAATCAGGTGAACATTTTGATTTAGCAAAATGCTAAAGCCGACACCTATTTTTCCTGAAATGCCAAAAAAACTCAAAAAACTATTTTGGGTTTGCCTGCAAGATCGCTGCAGTCAATATTGTCGTAATTGGTACTTAAACATGCAGCGAAAAATATTCTATTGAATCAGTTGCAGCATATTTTTATAAAAAAAAAACACTTGCTGACTGCTGTCCCTTCGAATACTTTACATACCAACGTTTCAAATTGCTTATCACCCGACAAAAAGCCTAAAATACTTGGAATCAAACGGATGTGGGCGCATAAATTATGCTGAGGGGGTTAACGCTTCCTTTTGTTCAAAAGCGGTCAGTTGGACTTTGATTTAGTGAAGCTTTAGCTCTTGAAATGATTTATTTGGTGTGTATAATTTGAAAGCGTTAGCTTGAGAGTTGGACATTCTACAAACTGTGCGAATAAGTTGGATGTACTGGGAAATTGTGAATTCAACAATCAAGTTTGACAACTATGGGGAAAAAGAGAAATAAGCGTGGGTTGGGTTTGCCAAATGTTCTGGAATTCTGGAAAAATAAGATGCTGCCGAAGTTACAAAAATTTTATTTTGAAGCGTTATTGCCAGAAATAGTTGATGGATGGTTGCCGAGAAGCATGGAAATTCGGGAACCGTTTTTGCCAGTGTAAGAATACAAATCTAGTTGATTTTCCAAATATAGGCATAATATACTGGTTTTAAGGATATCCTGTATATATACCAGTATATTTCTTAGAAAACTACGCCTCTCATCATACCTTTCAAATATAAATATTAAATGAAATCTTGAAAATGTAGGAAATTAGCAGGCCCCCTGATGATGATGTCGGCAGGCCCCCTGATGATTAAATTGTGGGTTTGAAATCCCTTTGATCAGGTAAAGTGTTTAGTAACCTGAATACCTCCTGAGAAGTATAACTGTTTCAGTAAAGGTAAAAATTCAGTTCCTTGTTCAAACAATCTTTTGGATGTTATTATTATTAGTTTTTTTTTTCTTTTTTCATACATTTCGGTTCCATCAACTAGATTGATGGTGTTTCACCAATTCTTTTTGTTAATTTGTTGAGTGTGTGCCCAAGGCCGTACCCAGGATTTTTTTCGGAGGGGGTTTTGATAAAAAAAATTTTGAGATGGTTTTACACAAAAAACCTCAAAAAGCGCATACAAAATTTTTTATATCCATTTTTGTTACGTTTTTACGAGTCAGTCAAACATTTCGAGGGAGGGGGGTTCAAAATCTCCTAACCCCCCTGGTACGGCCTTGTGTATGCCTATAATAAACCAACAAAAAACTTTAAAAATTCCTTAGAAAAAACGGTATTTTAAGGCATTGCCTTATGTTTATTATAGCTCTTTGATTTCAAGTTTTGAGTAGGGACGAAGGAATGAATGATAAAACCGAGCAGAAAAAATCGAGAATGATAAAAAGGGAAGGTACTTTTTTCGCCCCCGTGGGTGTTGGGATAAGGATATACTAAGAAATAATATACAGGATAATATACAGGATAAGAAATATACAGGATATATCAAATATAGATTTTTCAAATATAGATTGATTTTTCAAAGATTGATTTTTCAAATATAGGCATAACAGAGAGAGAGGGGATATACTGGTTTTAATCAAAAAGAGGAGAATTCCTAAGTCATCTATGCCTTAGGGCACAAATTCAGATAAGCTGATAAACTTAAGGCAGACAGGATTAGAAGACATGCGTAGGATCATAGATGTATACATTTAGTAATTCATTTGTCGTTTTCCAAAGCCATTTTATACCATAATTAATCACCTAACTTAATCGCCTAACCATTCAATCACCTAACTCAATCGCCTACCTATTACACTCCGTGAAAGTATCTATCATAAAATGTAACTAATATTGAAAGCGTAAGGAACCCCTGGAAGTCGCCCTCTTCGAGTTTGTTTACTCAAGTTTGTGTGAAATCTGATACCTCTGTGTTTAAGCCTTTTTGCCGACCAGGAAAAGGGCTCGAATCGGACGAAACGGCTTTGGACTGGCGTCCCTCCTTAATAATGGGAGGCCAAATAGGTACATTTCCTGTTTTTCAAAAGACATTGGCTATACCAGAATTTTCCCTCTAAGCCGTTTGGCCCTCTCTGGACAAAACTATTGTTTGTTCAGAAAATAGTAGATCTTGTCACTTCAAAATGGAAACATATATTTTATTATTTTAAAGGGGACACGAACTATCAATTTTCGTTCAAATGAACTATCTTTCAAAATCCTGTACGATACGACCACCCCTGCAATAAAAGCTAAGTAGAAACGAATAGATTTACACAAATTCATAACCTATTATTAATTTCGTGCCTGCATAAATAGGGTTCTCAAACACCCACTCCAGGGGTTCTCAAATAAGCTTAAATTGATGGTTCAAGATCAACCCCATCTCCCCTTTAAAGTCTTTCTGCCCTTTCTCTAAAATTAGTTAGCTGCTTATAAGTTTTCATGGGTAACTTTAAACTTAATGAAGTTTACCGAAATGAATTACATATATATATATATATATATATATATATATATATATATATATATATATATATATATATATATATATATATATATATATATATATATATATATATATATATTGTTATCATATTTCAGTTACTGACGGTACGGAACCACTCTTTACTTGCAGTACGATACCGCGAAGTTTTTGATATTAGAAAATATTTTACTTTTCCATGCTACACAAATGATTCGGCAAGTTACAAGCAACTTCCTTTACCACCTTTGACAGTCCGTGAAAACAAGAGTTAACAGCACCCCTTGATCGACTTGTGAGTGCAGTAGAGATGCTAAAAGTAGAATAGCCAAGGTTCAGTATGTTATTTCACAGTCCAAAAAAGTTTACAATAATAGAAGATAAATCCGCGAACCAAGATTAGAATATAGGAAGCAACAGTGATCAAGTATGGCTCTGAAGCGTGGGTGCTTCGAAAAACGGAGGAGAATTTGCTAGATGTTTTCAAGAGCAATTGCCTACGGCTTGTTGTGGGGACTCGACTGACTGACCGTATCTCGAACAACAAGCTAGACGAAATGAAAAGCGAGATCAAACCAATTAGCATTATAAGTAAATTTTTCAAGTAGTACATTCTTCATTGTTTACTTTATTTTACTTTTATCAAACCAAGAAATGTTTTAATTTTTTTTATGATCCATAAGCAATATCAAACTTTAAGCCTTTTATGTGTACTAGAAAGCAACCAATATATTGCCTAATGACCCCAAGCCATGGGCGCCCATAAGGGGGGAGGGGCGGCTGTCCCCCCTGGCTGAAGGACGGTGTCATATATTTTTATTAATTTAAAAAACTTTCCACAGAATAAATTTTCAAAGAAAAGTAAAGAGCTCTTTTAATTCAAAAATGGGCAGAAATGAAGTCAAATAATCTTTCAAGCGTAAAACTACCACAAATCACTATCAACAATTAAATGAAACTCGAAACGAACAGAAATTATTATAAATTGCCGAGTCAAACTGAAAACGAGCAAAAATTAACATTACTAGGGCTGACGAGCCCTATGCCTTCTCAAAACCAGAACATAACTTAGGTTATACTGAAAAAGAAAAACAAAAAACAAATGCCCGTGGATTGTCAGTTTAATCTACCTATACTGATATTTATTCCTTAAAATAAAAAATGGGTAAAAAAATGAAAAAAAAGTTTTTTACTTATTTAAATAAAAAAAAAGTGAAAACATTTATACATATTTTGTTTTCAGTAAAGCGCAAATTATGTTCTGGTCTTGAGAAGGCATGGGGGTTATCAGCCCTGCTAATGTTAATTTTTGCTCGTTTCTAGTTTGACTCGGCTATTTATTCTAATTTCTGTTCATTTTGAGTTTCATTTATTTATTGATAGTCATTTGTGGTAGTTTTACGCTTGGATGATTACTTGACTTCATTTCTGCCCATTTTTGTCTTAATGAAGCTCTTTACTTTTCTTTGAAAGGCTTGTTTTGTGGAAAGTTTTTTTTTTAGATAAATTTCTGTTCGTTTTTGATTGAAAGTCATTTTCATGGAAAAAAACAATATTTTATATCTTTTCGGTCTTTTCTTCTATACGAATCCATAGTTTGGCATAATTGCGGGGGTTTACATACCCAGTATTTCTAAAGACATAGTTGCTGGACTAGATATGTTTGGGAAATAAATCAGCTTAAGAGACGGACTGATTTCCCTCCAATTTCTTTTTACTCTTAGAAAGGGCCCTAGAACCCCAGAACTTTTAATTTTGAATCGAATTAGCTTCTTTAAATGTTTCAATGATATTTCTAGCAATTATAGAGTGGTGCTGCCTATGATATTGCTTATACGCCTTTTTGAAAACCTGCATGTATACAGTTTTTTGGTTTAATTGGAACGCCCCTAAACACTTCCTAGAAGTTTCACCCTAGTACTCTTAGCGACATTAGTTACAGTAATTGTAGTTTTAGTACTAAAAGTATACACTTAGTGCTTTCTGGCTAGTTCAAAATACCCCACAACTTACTCTTCGAGATCTAACTTAATAATATAAATTGTTATTGGGATATTGCTTTGTCACCTTTTTGAAAGTTCACATGCTCATAGTTTGTTTTGATTTAGTTCAACGTCCGCCTAAATATTTCTTATATTTGATTACTGAAGATATTGTTATGTTCTCTTTGGGCTATTGACTACAAAATGGCTGTCTCACAATTCCGATCGAATGTGTTTGGGGAAAAGAGGATATCAGGGAGAGGGGAGGGGGGCTATTTTTGCTCCATCATGCTTGACTATTAAAATGAAACTAGAAGTATGCATTTCCAATCAAATGAACCTCCTCTAAAGTTCACAAGACCACCTCTTTATAAAAACCTTATATTCCCCAGGGGCATAACCTAAAACCCTTATCCCCATACTTCGGGGGGTTGTGTCAATCCCAAAGGCCGTGTTATGGGATCTTTGGACTATTTTTGAATAAATGGCTATCTTAGAATTTCTATCAGATGCATTGGGGGAAAATATAACGTGGGGGATGGGGTGGCGCTGTTGTATAGCTACCCTCCGATAAATTTGAGTATTAAAAAATGGCTCTTCAACTTCCGATTTCCAATCCAATGAGCCCATGGCCATATTGTCTAGGGGGAGGGGGGCAGTCGATAGTGTGATGGAGTTTTATCAACTACTTTTTCCAAACCATCTGCTTTTTCAGCCATATCTAATGTAAATTTGAAGGTCTAGGGGGGCAGTTGCCCCCCTCCCCCCTCCCTACGCCTATGAATGAGGCCCCTCCAAGGTGTATACCCTATTTCCAAATAAGCATTAAATGCCCCCAGAACATACCTTTCCACCCGTGCCCTGTGCACCATGAGGGGGTTATCCACCTCAGAAACATAATATCTTGGACTCATAAACTGCGTCAGACAAAATAACCATTTCGAGATTATGAATGGAAGGGTTTGGAGTAAGGATGGTTGTAGGGGGGTGGTGGTTGCCCCCCAATCACTTTTAATTATTATAGATGGTACTAGCCCTTTCAATTACCAACCGACTGAGCACTTTCCGAAGTCTCTACAACAAATGGCCATCTTAAAATTTCTATCAGATGCGTTTCTGTAAAATACGACGTGTGTGTGTGTGGGGGGGGGGAGGTATTTGCCTTCTGATCAATTAACTCTTAAAAAGAGCACTATAACTTCTGATTACCAATCCAATGAGCCCTCTTTGAAGTTTATAGCCTACAACCACCATTTCTATAAAAACCTTATATGCCACCAGGGCATAACTTACAACCCTTGCTATGAGGTTTGTGGGGGGGGGGGTCACTCTCAAAGTCATAATTTCCGGACCGTAAAACTACACTGAACGAAATGGCTGTCTCCAAACTTTGATTGGATGTGTTTGGGGAAGTGATTCAAGTGGGAGAGGGAGAGCTGGTTGCCCTCCATGAGCTCTTTTGGAGTTCCTATGGCATTTCTTTCTATAAGAAGTGCCCTGGTCTAAAAAAAACAATATATTGTGCCCACATCGCTCTTTACTTAGGCAGCGCTATCGCGCTGCCCATGATATTTTGTTTTGAGATTTCAATTATACGCACTGGAAATGCTGATTAGACCAGGTAAGCCCCCCCCTAAAATTCAGTCTATAGGCGTCCATGCCCCAAGCCATTGCCTAACCAAATCGCTTAGGATAGTCGAGATAATATATAAGCTGATTAAGAGGCTTGATTTATATACAAACAGAGCAGCCTAAAGGGAATTGTATGCAATGTTTTACTTGAAGATGATCAGGTGACAATTTGAAGTTCGCTTAATATCACAGCCAACACGTAATTTTTAAAAGACAGATCGCATCCCAGTTTACTCACTATAATGAAAAGAAAATAAAGTGACAACAAATAACACAGCCTAAATTAATACACTATATATATATATATATATATATATATATATATATATATATATATATATAAATTGATTTCCAACGAAATGTTTTGCTCGAATTCAAGTCAAAAAAAAAAAAAAAAAAAAAAAAAAAAAAAAATCTGTTGGAATTGTGACTTGCTTATTGAATTCAAACAAATAAAAAAAATCCAATTCCTCTGTTGAAATTGTGACTTGCTTATTGAATTCCTACAGATTATTGAAATTATTAAGATTTGCTCACTCTTCAGTAGAAAAAATGTAATTTTCGACGCAAATAGGTTATATTAATCAAAATAGTTTGGACTTCAACACAAGATTGAAATTTCTTGAATATCATATTGAATTTGACTGAGGTGCCATTTAAAGTGAATTTATGCACAAATGTTTTTATGAACATGCATAAATTTATGTACAAACCTTTTTAGCTTATAATTAATATTTTGGAGCAACAGAAGAATATCATATGTTTTTTTTTCACTAATGGCTTATGGAATAGTTACAGTGTATTAAAAAAAGAGAAACAATCTTTTTTTGGCCTTTTCTACATTGAGAGAAGACCGGACTCAAATGCTAATATCATGCTTTACGGGATTATTTCTGAAATATGATTACTTGGGTTTCGCTGGAAACCAGCAGTCTTCAGTTAATAGTCTAAATCAATGAAAGCTGTAGCTTTACAAACCCATATAAAGACATAAAGGTGTCAGTAACGGGAAAAGACTTACGCGCAACATTCAGACAGGGGTAGAGGCGGTGTTAGGGGAGGGACACAGGGCATTTGCCCCGGGCGCAAGACTTTTAGGGTCGCGAAGTTTCAAATAAATAATCTAACAGTGAAAATCATTTTGTAATTTATTTTTATTAAAAAAGTAAAGGGGACAGTTAAAAAATTTAAATCATTAATCAATTGATAAAATAATTAATAATAATTAAATAATTTAAACTAATAGATTAAAAAATAACAAACAATAAATGATTAACTAATTAGTAAATTGAAAATAGGTTTGTTGACAAATAGAAAATTTTATTAAAAGTTGGCCTTTTGAAAATTTTATTAAAATTTAAACTTTTGTATCAACTAAGTTTCAAAGAGTAAGAAGCGACTCATGATTTTCTTGATAAACTTATTACTTTACATTCAAGAAAAATTTGGGTCTGGTTACTACACCGAGTTTTTATCTAGGATCGATCTTTTTATCTGTTATTTAGAGTTCTGCATGGGCGCCCATAAGCTGAATTTTAGAAGGGGGGGGGGCTTACCTGGTCTAATCGGCAATAGAAATCTTGAAAATATATATATATATGAGGCAGCGTCATTCGGCCGGGCTGGCTCGCAACCCTACCCCCCCCCACCCCTATGGGCACCTATGGAGTACTTACTTCTGCATATATACTTTCAGCTTTACGAGAAATTTGATGGCATTTTCTTGGGTCCTGAGAACAACAAAAGTCAAACAGCTTCCAAATGTCTTTATCGGATGAAGTCTACAAAATTTCCCTCACAGATTCCAAGTATGTAAAATTTTACAGGGCTGTCAATTCAAATTTCAAGTCCATCTCAGGTCCATTTTCAGGAAGAAATGTATGTCTTCTTAAAGGTCTTGTTAAGCAGATTTACCAGTAATCTACATGCCCCCTTAAACCCCAAGATTTTTAACTTTGCTTCATATTTTGTCTCTAATTTAGCAGCTTTTTGTGTGTTTTCGAGACAATTTCCCCTTAACGATTAGACCATCACCAAAACAAATATATGCGTTTGCGTCTTTTCTGCATATACCTATTTTACTTACTGATAGCCTATGATACCATTTAAGCATAGAGGTGTATCTCAGTTTTTTTCCTGGATTTTTGTTTTTTGTTTCGGGTTAAGCTCCATGACTAAGTTCCTTAAACAAATAACACGATGACAGAAATGCAGTAGCCTATGTATAAAAAAAAATCACAAAAAAAAAAAACAACTATAAAATGAGCTTCCTGAGATACACCTTTTAGGCTTAGGATGGTAGCGTCTTTAACTGTAAGGTAATTAATGTTCACTAAAACAAATTCAAATTTCATGAGAAAATATTTTACTACAATAAACGTCGTTAACAAAAGACAGTGCATAGGAAATGGACGGATAGAGGCTGAAATATTCAGACATTTGCGTTAAACAATTTCGGATACTTAATCAACTTTCTCAACAATTAACTTATCTCACGGCAAGATAAACCATCTGCTATTTCAATATGAAAAAATAACCTTGACTTTGGCATTTAAATACGATTACATCCAAATTATAAAATGTCGATGGCTGGATTGCTTTTTACATGACTGCGTAAGAAACTAATTTAAAAAATAAAATCTATTACAATAAATTGTATTGAAACTAATTTTTTAATTTGATCAAACATCCAAGTCTTAAACGTATTAAACATATGTGATGAAGGCGGCCCAGCGTTCGCTTTCGAATTCCCTGGGTCTTAATTGTCGGTCGAAGGAGATTTGGGATGAAGTTTTATTTTTTAAGGTGGGTTTGAACAAAAATAAAGTTATTAATTGAAATGAGGGCTGATATTTTGCCACTGGGTCAAGGAACAAAATTTATCAGGAGGGAAAGGTCTAGGGCTGATCCTTATTTTTGTCCTATGTGTGGAGGTTTAGATGAGAACGTATACCACTTGATGTGTGAATGTGAGGAGCTAAGTGATTGGAGACTTGAAGTGTTTGGTAGGGGGGATTATGATTTTGAGTGGGTTGGT
Organism: Artemia sp. Qi Xiang Cuo; assembly: GCF_049724085.1. Lineage (NCBI taxonomy): Eukaryota > Metazoa > Arthropoda > Branchiopoda > Anostraca > Artemiidae > Artemia > Artemia sp. Qi Xiang Cuo. Next base: position 13,927,557 of record NC_142808.1, on the reverse strand, counting down.
GAGAGTATATGCAGATAAGTGTTTTATGGGTATCAGAAGCTTGGCGCGTTTCCTTCGTCTCGCAATAAATCATAGAAGTAGGTTTCTGTAGGATTATGTTAGAACTTGGGCAGTTTCTTTGTAATGGTTCTTGGTTTATATTTTCTGCCATGGCCTATGGGCTTTTAGGGCAAATAAATTCTATTCTATACACGGGATTGTATAAAATCAGGAATTTGTAAAAGAAAATTAACGAAAAAAAAGAAAACACATCCTACGAACACTCCCCTTGACTACTAAATCAATTTAACACAATTGGCTAAAACCCAATGCCGTACCCAGGATATTTTTCGGAAGGGGTTTTACTAAAAAAAAAAAAATGTTGGGGGTTTTACACAAAAAAAAAAAAACAACTCAAAAAACGGATACAAAATTTGTTTATGTCCATTTTTTTTTACGTTTTTATGAGTCAGAAAAACATTTCGGGGGGGGGGGGGGCCAAACCCCCCCCCCCCCCCTGGATACGGCCTTGCTAAAACCATTAATAACTATAACCTCATATACATTCTTTAACTATTGCTACTGTAAGATTGTTGCTGTCTGTCAAAGTTTCTGCAACAAAACTTTAACGCCAAACTTACTTTGGATTACTAGATACTTAACAGTTAAGTTACAGTAACGGTTAACTCAAAAAAATTCCAAACAAAAGCTTTAATACTATCTATATTCTGTGTTTCTTGGAATGCATCCCAAGGCTAAAAAATACATAAAAAAAACTTTCTTGCAACTTAACAGCAAAAAGATCTTTTCCGTAGTTGATCAGAACCCAAATCAAAGTCCTGAATGACAACCCTGAAATGTCTACCTAAACTTAACAATCTTACTTTATATAACTGGTCAGGGTCCTTAATAATTAGCCAATAATGTGAGGTTATACAATTGGTAGCTTCCATAGTATTTTTATAATTACAATTTAGATTGTTTCTGATAATAACACAAGAGTATATACTATTTTTTCTCACGGCTGGGAGACCAAGCCGAAATTTTCAGGACAGGCTTTCTTTAGAGAGGGGGGGGGAGGGACTTTATTCCAGTTAGTCGACAATTTCACACTACTAAAAATGTCAACAATTTCACACTTTAAATATAATATTACGAAATAATAATGAAGATAATAAGTTTTCCTCTTCAATGCTGAAGTATGCACCCAAGAGTCTCCGCTTTGGAACAACGAGCTCCAAAGCACATATTCTCCAAAGCACATATTTAGATTTCTCCTTTCACATCGAAAATTTCATATTTATCAACTTTTCTTATGAGCATATCGGTATCCAATTTCAAATTCGAAATGGTGTACTTGAGCCGTTGGAAAAAAAAAGAAGGAAAACGGAACAACATGGATTATTGCTTTTGAACACATTTGCATTTAGTTATTTAACGAAGGCTTTGCTTAAAATTTCAGTCGGTAACAGCACGACATACTCGTTACGCATATAGTTTCGTTACCTGAATTATCAAGGGCTTTAATGCTACAATCCCTCGTCAATAATTGTAAATATACATTTTTTTTTAGTTTGTTATTCCTTTTATTCGTTGTTGATTTTAAGTTTTTTTTAAGTTATCATTTTAGATACGGGTATTTTAGGTTTTAGTTTGGCTCTGTTTTCGCTATTTCAAGTTTTATTATTTACTTAATATTTTTTGTTCCGTTATGTGTAAATTTTTAGAATTTAGAAGATTAGAATTTTAATTTTAGGTTTAAGATTAACTATGTTATTTCGAGTTTCACTATTTATTTAATATTTTTTTATTCAGTTGCGCATAAATTTGTATGACGACGGGTATGGCTGTGATTAGTATATGTTTAGAGCCTTATCTTTTAAAGTGACAAGGATCGCCACTGACCAGCATGACCTTGTAAGGTATTTGATAATAAAATCCTTTGAGTTGAGTTGAAAAATACAGAAGGACAGAAAAGTATGAAAATGCACACAGAAGCGAAAAATACACAAGATTAAAATGTCAAAATCATGTCAGGCAGTACATAACTGTGAAAAATAGACAAGATAAATGCTTGTCCAGATCTAAGTAGAAATTCTCTAGTGTCCTTTCCACACGTATCGTTGATAAACTGTATAAAACACCTACACGTCTTTGCAGATTACATAGAAACTGTATGAAAATAAAAACGAAACAAAAGAAATTATAAACAAAATAAATTCTCGTAAAATTTTCAAAAATGATAAGAAGTAGGAAAACTTGCCAGCACCATATTCAATATTTTTTCGATTTTCCTTTACAGGAAACAAAGTTTTTAGCAGAGGAAAAGAATATAATATCCTCAATTTGCCAGAAAATTGTTTTCTATACAAATTACGTAAAGAGCAGATTAAGTCTAACATATTTTGGAGGGCTCCAAGCGGGGCCGTGACCGGGAGGGGGAGTTATTACAAGGTTTAACACTCCCCCCTGGAATTTTTGTCCGACTCATACAAAACACTATGCTGTTTTTTGTACCCCCCTCCCTCCTCGATCAAAATCCTGGATACATCTATATGCATACATATATACAAATTTATGTATAATATAATATATATATATATATATATATATATATATATATATATATATATATATATATATATATATATATATATATATATAATAGTCGCAATATTTTTCACTGTTAAATTTGCCCAATGATTGTTAAGATGAATTACATAAGTGCTTTCAAAAAAGGTTACATTTTGAGTTATTCTTAAACACCCATATTATAATATATCATATTATATATTATAATTTTCACGATCATGCCCAAAGCCAAACGGCACATCTTACACATTTTCTGACAGTGATTATCTTGGTGCGTACAAGATGGCACATTTATTTTGTAAGAGATAGGGAAGATAAACCATGATCGAAAAAAAGCTTCCATATTATTAGCCAAAAGAATATATCTGACGTAATTAGGATGGATTTTTTCATTTAAATACTCAAAGAAGAGAGCTCTCGTGAAAAAAAAAAACACTTAAAACTCCTTTTTTTTCCTTTCTCTGTAAATTCATGAAAAGATGAGATACATTTTCCGGTTTTGAGAAGTCGATGTAAGATTATAATTCCCATTAGCAAGGATGTACCCATGATTTTTGTTAGGGGGGGGGGGGGGGGGTACAAAAACTTTAAATAACAAAAAATTGTTTATATGCCTTCAGTTACGTTTTTAAGACCCGGAAATTTTTTTCTTGTTTTTAAATGGGGGGGGGGGCTAAATACGGCGCCCTAAATATGGGGGGAGGGGTACAAAAAACTTTAAAATAAAAAATTGTCTATATGCATTTTGTTACGTTTTTAAAAGCCGGACAAAATTTTTTGTTTGTTTTTAAATGGGGGGGGGGGCAATTAGAGATGAAAGAGGGCGATAGTCATAGAGTATCCCTAGGACTCTTAGTATATGATCTCCATCCCCTTTAGTTCGAAAATGTTTCAGAACAATTCTCCGATTTAGATAAAATACATTAGCCGAATAAATGCCGACATGTTATCCTAGCTACTTGTTTTACACAATATAAAAATGAAACTAAAACCTGTAGATGTCTAAATGATAGCTTTAAAGAGAGCCATTGAGAAAATCATTCCTAAGAGCATAACAAAAGCAATTCCAACACCAACACCTCCAACAACAGTTCCAGAATCAGTAACCGTCTGCAGGATCTTTGGAAAACATCCATTCAGATGAGCATTCTTTTCAGTGGGCGTGGCCTGACACGACATCGGTGTTTTATCAGAGTTAAGCTTGCAGCATGCCCTTGGGACAACGTTCGGATTTGGGGGTTGAAATCCCTTATTCATTTTTCGCCAAACAGCGTAACCTGCATTCCCTTCAACACCACAGCAGTTCATCTTCCTTTGTGCCAAATCCCAAGCTTCTGTTATAGCAAGACTGCGTTGATTCTGTGTTTGGTTATTATAAGCTTCAGGCACTGATGCCAACAACCGTGCACTGAGAATCTCCTTAACTTTGTCACGGAATGCATATGCCAAAATTCCACCAACTAACATTGTAATAAAAATGCCAAACATCAGAATAAAGTAAGTCAACAACAAACATTTGATTTCTTTAACAGCACCCATGCAGCCTAAAAAGGATATAACAGACACGATTGATCCAGTTATAACTAATATAACTGCCGACGCTTTGTAAAGATTGGTTCCGACCAGTGTTTCCAGATAGGCATGTTCAACTAGTGTCCAGATTCCAACAGCAAGAACGGCAATCCCTCCAAAAAGGATTAGAAAATTGGATAGGAACATGGTGTATTTGATGCATTTCCCGCAGCCTTCCAACTCGGTCCCGTGCCCCATCCTTAGCTGAAAGAGACGAACCAAATTAGTTTTTTGACATTACCCTGCTGAAAGTCAGTATTAATGTGTCAAAGCCTACAAATTTTATAGATGTGACTTTCAAGGCTCACTAAAGGCATTTTGAGTCCAGTCTATAGAGACAGAAAAGGAAACAGAGGCCAGACACTGGCAGTTCCCGGGGCAAAATCTTGATTAGCCCCCCCCCCCTGTCTCTTATAAGATTTTTCAGGCCAATTTTTTAACAAAACGATTATTTATTGACACAATCACTTTCGATTTATTAATTAAACAATAATTTATTTTTTAACTATTTTGATGTTATTATTTTAATAATCATCATATAATGATTTTAACTTATTTTTATTTTACTAATTACTCAATATTTTATTAATTATTTTCATTCATTAAACTATATTTTAATAAAAATAAATTTAAAAAAATACAAAAGGATTATAACAATTAGATTATTTACTTTAAATTTTCCGCCCCTAAAATTTCTACGCCCGGAGCAAATACACCCTCTGTCTCTCCCCTAAGACCACCCCTGAGGTCAGATTTTTGTAATTTATTCCATTCTAAAATATAGCGGAGTCTCGGGTAAACGCCGGAAGCTGTCCGCGAAATTAGCAGGATCTGCCCTCTATTATTCTTTTCCTCTCTGTGGTTTAATCAGAGTAGGATGCTATTCGATACCGTGTTTACGAATATCTTTCAAACTTTATGCAAGTTATTTTTTTATGACTTATATTTACTTCCTCTTGTATGTACTTTTTGACTCTAAAGCGCGAATTCGGCCCAGCTAGGCATGTGATAGCCGTTTCTCAGAAATAAAATCTAATCTTATGAAGTTATTAGCTTTTGAAAAAACTTTTCTCCATCGGAAAATCATTTTAAAATGCCTCCTCTCACAGGTAATAATCTCAGAGCAGCAAAAACGTGTTTGATTTCAAACTCAATGCGATAAATTATGAGACAACAAACCTAATGACACACTTGTATTACAATTGTAAATTCCCTATTTCCTTTTACTTCTCAATGATACACTCTAAAATTCCCGATGCACTTATATCCACACGTTTTAAAGAGCCGCATACGGCCTCACAGAAAGCGTTCGACGCATATAGAATTTCTGGGAATCGTTGAGCAAAAAGCAGAAACTATTCCGTACACGAAGGGAACTACCCCTTCCTTGACCCTCGCTATTCACTCTAAAGTTTAGATTGTTGCTACAGTTCTTTAAGAGACACTGCTCTAACACATGGGCCATTGAATTCGAATGAGAATTATTTTCAAAGAGCTTTAAGACTTTAGCGTAGAGCGAGGGTTTAGGAAAGGGTAGCCCCTCCCCCATATACAGAATCATTTTTATTTCGTTTTAAGTTTTAGTCCTTAGACCTACTTTCAGTCGAAAAAAACTTGTTCTGTTTATTATTAATAATCAAAGAGACCAACAGTCCAGTCCATAACATTCCATCAGAGGCAGTGGCACCAACTGTGAAGGCAGTGAGGGGAGGGGGCTTACCCCCTAGATTTTCTAGCCCGCCCTAGGTTTTGGAAAATAGCTTTTTTGGTGTTTTCATTGAAAAATATTCTTTTGTGTGTTTTGATTGGAAAATAACCTTCTTTGGAATTTTCATTAAAAAAAAAAAAAAAATGTCCCCTAGATTTAGGTAAATGCATTCCCATTCCAGGGCTAGGGCAAAAAGATTGTACTTTTTGGCCAACCATCTAGGACTAAACGGAAAGCAGGTCGTCCGCGGTTGGGGTGTGAGGATGTCGTAAAGAAAGAACTAAGAGAAATGGAAACTTCCTGGAGGGTGTAAAGACGGAGGTTTTGAGTAGATTAGGATGGAACAGGGTCGTGCGTAGCTGTGTTGGCCTCAAGCGACTTGGTGCTGCGGCGAGTTGTAAGTAGTAGTAGCGGGGCAAGGCCGTATCCAGGGGGGACACGGGGTTTGAACCTCTCCCACCCACCGAAATTGTTGTCCGTCTCGTAATAAGTAACAAAATGCACATAAAGAAAGGCACCTACTAGTGTATTAAAGAGATCGCACTGTTGTTCTTGATCTATCTTAAAACCAGTTTCTCTGTGTGCACTCGGAGATAATTAGCATAGCCTGAGTGAGATTAACTACTATGCAGGTATATTTCAATTAAATATTTAACATATAGAGTTGGTTAGGTATTTAATATAATAGGCCCGTTTTTTAGCACTAAGATCTTACATCTAAGATCTTACATCTTTCTGCAAAGATTATCGTTTTTTAACTCATCTTTGTTCTAAGATCTTGCAGCTCACTGATGTTAGCAAAAAGTGTGAAGACTGCCACTGTTTTGCCATATAAAACAATGATGAGAGAACTTTGATGATTTACTCATCATTGTTCTCAGACCCCTGATCAGAGAAGAATGATGAAAGATGTTTGCACCAAAACGACCAAAGATGTAAGATCTTTTTTCAAAGATTTCACTTTTAAGCATTTTCTGACAAAATATGTAATATCTTAGAATATTGATGAGTGAAAAAACGCCCCTAATGCGTTCTGGACAGCCTGTTTTCCATAGTTCTCTGTTGTAGTTTCCATAATTTTGTTACTAAAGAATTTTATTTTCATCAGATCTTGGTACATTTCATTAAGATTAACCTAACTTCCCTTCTTGAGTTTGGTCGTTGTAATACATAAGTACCTAAAATTATTGATACATTTTTGTACTGTTCTTTTTATTCATCCCAAACAATAATCCTGGATAGGCCCATGTTCCGGGGAGAATGGGACTCCACCTCAAATTATAGGCTATAACTCGATCTCTTAATATACATTGAGGACATTGAGGTTATACCGGCGCTCTAGGATACACAGGCAAAATAGTCACAGCTATATTTCTACTTTACTTGGATTTTAGTATCGTACTTTACGCTTCTTTTTAAAACTTTGTTGAAAACTTTTTTCGTACTTCCTTGTTATAGTACACACTCGAGAATGTGTATCGAGGTTAAATTTCTAGGTGGCGCTATAATTTAGCTGAAATAAAAGTGAAAATGTCATTTGGTGTCTTTTTTTATGCTCTTTCGTAATTCAATAATCGCTTCTGGGGCTATTTGCATCTTGAATCCTTGAAGGGGCCCCAAATGTATTTCGTTTTTGTAAACACACAAAGAAACTATCAAAACTTGTTAAATCATTGACTAATGGTAAAAATCATATCACTACTTTATAAATAGGTTGTTCAAAGGTAACATGATCCAAAAATACTTATTTATAACAATTTAAACCTCATTTATTAGGCAACTCAAATATAAACCGTTTTCCTACCGTTTCAAGTTTTTCAAATGCCGTCAACAAAAATAGCGCTGAATTGAAAATCATTTCCGATAGAAATGATTATTATATTCGTGGTAAATTTCCACCAAATCATATTATTGAGCTAGGAATAAAGTGAATACACCATTCGATGCCTTTTTTATGCTGATTACGAATATAATAATCATTTCTATCGGAAATAAATTTCAGCCCGCCTCCCCTATATGTACCTAACCCAACCTAACCTAACCCTGACTTGGCATATATAGGGGGGGGGGGAGGCTGAAATTCATTTCCGATAGAAATGATTATTATATTCGTAATCAGCACAAAAAAAGGCATCGAATGGTGCATTCACTTTATTTCTAACTCAATAATATTATTTGGTAGAACTTTACCATATTCGTAATCAGCATAAAAAAAGGCATCGAATTGTGTATTCACTTTATTTGAAACTCAATAATATGATTTGGTATATATTTACCGGTACCTTTTCCCCCCTAAACCCCCAAAAATTAAAGTTTAAATATTGTTCACGGTACGAGAAACCCCTGTTAGCCTGCCAAGACAAAAGAGTTGTCTTGCTAAAGATGTTGCTTGACTATTTTTCGCGATCCAATTCTCTCGTATTTTCTGGATAATACCTAAGTACCAAAACTAGATCTTATTACAACCTCATTCTGATTTCATTTGATTATCAGATAATTCATCCTCCTATTTTGTGAAATTCAAAAGAAACATAGCCTACCAAAAAGCCAAACATCCTCATTTTCAAAACTGTTTCAGGTTGGACACTTCAGAGCGAACTGTCTAAAAATCACTAATTGTCAAATTATGTCCATTCAATGACGTGTTTTCATGCCCAGCCCTCAACAAGAAGAAAAATACCAAACTAATAAATACCGGTTTGAATGAAACTTGTCTCTTAATCCTTCCTACAGTTTAGTTCTGATACATGTAACTACTCAATTGCGATTACTGGCTAAGCTTTAAAAAAACATGGTTTAATACAATGCGGATTCTATGTATGTTGCTACAGGAAACAGTGGTTAAACAAACCATGCGCTCAGAATACTAGCGGTCATCTGGAAACATGTTGTAATTCGCATTTATATTAATTTAGAATGATGCCATAGCTACACTATAGTCATATCTGTCGATAAAAAGGCCAAGTTCAAGAATGACAAGGTGTTTTGGTACTTATTTAGAATCCGACAAACACGAGAAGTGAAGTTTCGCTAATGCTAGTGAAATAAACAAAATAGGATGAAAATATAATAGTTCAGAAACAAATTTGGGCTATATATTTTCACATTAGGGGGGAGGAGGTAAAGCGTATATATTAAATACGTAACCTAAACTAACCCAACCTAGGTACCTTTTATTCCCACTAAACCCAAAAAACTAAAGTTTAAATATAGTTTCCCGGAGTGAGAAACCCGTTGTTTATACAGAATCTCACCGGGTAATGCTATCTGATCTTCAATACAATTCTCGCGTGTTTATCGGATCCTAAATAAGTACCGGGGTTTTTCTTGATTTTGGCGCCACAATTGCATTTCAGAACCGGACAATTTAAAATTGCAAAAAATTGGTTTAAAAACTTTGTATCAACACTAACTTGCTTCCAACAGTTCTTTACTAACACTACGTCTTCTTAACTTCTGTCAGATTTATGTTACTGATAGAAAAATTGCTGTTTCAAGCTTTTATTTTTTCTAGTTTCAAAACATTATCCCTTAAATCGTGACTCTGATTGGTCAATCAAGAATTTTATGCTTGAAAGTTGAACAAGGTTCAACTCCAGAAATTAGAACGGCGTACATAATTGGCGCTGTAGTCGTGCGTAACTTTGATTTTATCGACAAGTGTGACTATAATGTGGTCTGGGCACGAGGATAGTTTTATGAAACAGAAACACAATAACATTTCTTTCGAAAAGAGATGGAGTTCGCAAATTCTTTCTTACGGACCACCACTGTCTGTCCCATTGGAAAATGTCAGTCAAAAAACGATAAAAGTACACAAACCCGGATTCGTGGGGTAGGCTACTAAGAAGCAGATATTTAGGATTAAATATTATTTTTTTCCCCAGCATTAATACTTATTTTCAGTCTGTTTCTATACGAATATTGCACTTCTCAATTGTTCTTGGGAGGGAGAATGGAACATCGATTCAACCGAATCTTCTACTCAATAAAACTGAAGGTACCTTTTTAATCAATGGGCTTTTTTTCATACAGTTCGATTATCCTCTAAAATAAAAGCTTCATTAGACCTGTTACCTAATATGGCTGCCTACAGTATATTTAAACTCGCGAGATACTTGGTAGCCAGTGGTACCAATTGGGGAGGGACGAGGACATTTGTACTCAGTAGATTTCAAAATACCTTTTGGTATTTTCATAAAAAGTACTTTTCTGGTGTTTCCAATTTGAAAAAACGAAAAGAATCCCCCCTAGATTTTGAAAAATATATTCCCCCCACGGTTTATGCACGAGCGCCACTTTTGATAACACTCCCTAATTGCCAGGCCTCACAGGCATGGAAACAGCTCATTCCAATTATCTAAAGGTAGAATAAAACAACGGAAAAGCACTTGAAGCCCATTCTCCTCAATACTGCACGTTCATCTGGAAACCATCTCTCAAAGCAATTGCTATTTAGCAATGATTCCTTTGAGCTATCGTTGAACTATGCATCATATGCATCATACTTGCATCATACTTGATACTATGATGTTGATACTATGATACTTGATACTATACATCATACTATGCATCATACTTGATGATTAAAAAGATGCAGTCACTGCTCGCGATTGAAAAAAAAAAATCGAATATGAACAGTTCTTCCCATGGGATTTAACTCCCCAACCATTTATTTATGGGGATTTTTATTGAAAGCTCTTGTCAAGTCCATGGAAAATACGTGTACATGAGTATCTTTTCTGATTGTTCTGTGACCAAGCTTTAGGTCACTATCAGGTTACTGTCGATAGACCTTTTTCCTCTAAAGCCGTAATTCCCAACATGCGGTGCAGGCCCCACCGATGGGGCATGGTAATATTTTGGTGAGTCAGGGGCAGGACGTGCACCCTTTTGGCAGACTATATCTTAGATCCTTAATTTAAAACCCCTTTCAAGGGAAAGATGGCACATTCAAATGCATTTAAAGAGCAAAATAAGTATTGCAATAACGTCATGCAATAAAAAGGTTTTTATACAGAAAATAGTTTTCATTAGCACAAAATATGCCTAGATGACGACCTGATTTTTTTTTTGACGAAGTTGGTGTACCAAATACCAATGACCTTTTAAGCTTCCTTCAGGTGAATACGTGTAAAATTTTGAAAAAACCAAATTTAAATATTACGAGTAGAGGCATCAGGATTTTAGAAATACCTAGGTGAAACCATTGACCTAAAGCCATGTTGCAATGGGTAGTCTCATTTATTCGTCAGTTTTCTATTGTCAGCAAATAGAGGGCATGTTGATTAGTTGGTAGTTCTTGAAATTCTCTTCCGACCTTTTTGAAGGGTGTGCGTGTAACTGAACCCCCGTGTAGCTGAACCATCGTATAACTGAACCCTCGTATAACCGAACCACCGTGCAACTGAACCCTCGTGCAACTGAAACCCCTTTAACTTAACCCTCATGCAACTCAACCCCATTTAACTAAGCCCCCGTGTAACTGAACCCCCATGTAACTGTGTGTTAACAGAGCACAACTGATGAGCGAAAAGTGATGAAAGAGAGGGGTAATACCGAACTCTCAGCTACCATTCTTGGGAGACATCTTACAGTTTATAAATGACCATGGAATTCCTGTGTTGTTTTAAAGTCCCTTTTCTGTGAATAGGCAGCGTGGCGGCAGAGTGCACCTGGCGACGATAAATCACATCAGTCCAGTTTTTGTCAGGAAAAAAATACTCAGTGATAATTTATTGCTCCCGCTAGCATTATGCGCTTCTAGGTCTGGGCCTAGGGACCTAGTGGTAAATCCAGGCCTGAGCGTGCACATATTTCTTTTTGGTGAATTGACTTTCCCTTTAAGCACTCTCTGAAAGTTCGAACTTAATACACAAATCCCTTTTTGAGATATGCCATTTTGAAAATCTGCATGCACATAGTGTCTTTTGATTTAGTTCAAGTTCCACCTCAAATACCTCATTCTGTCAAATTTTCAACTTGATATCCGTAGCCTTAATAGTGCTAGTTTAATAGTAGCAGAGGTCGTAGTAGGAGCAGTAGAAGTAATAATAGTGTTATTGAAAGTTCAAGTTCAATTTCGAAGAATCAAAGGTAATCACAGGACAATCAGCCTTTCCCTCTTAACCGACAATCCCCCCCCCAAACACATCCGATCAAAATAAAAATAAACATTTTGTTCAAAGTAGTTTAAAGGTCAAATAACCATGCCTTTGGGGTTAATAACCCCACCAGCAGCACCTGGGGAAAGGGCTGTAAGTTAAGCTAGTTGCTCATTGCTAACACACAAGGTTTTTGTAGAATAAAATTTGTATGAGGTTTGGGGGGGGGGGGGCTCAGTAGTTTGGGAATCAAAAGTTCACGGGCAATTTTTCAGAGTTAAAATTGATCGGAGGGCTTCCCCCCCGCCCTATTTTTCCCCCAAATACATCCGATCTAAATTTCGGGACGGCCATTTTATTTAAAACAGTTTAAAGGTTAAATGACTATACCGTAGTTACAGAACTACGGTTCATAACCTATTGCGTTTTACCCAATGTAAGTACGGTGGTTGAGTTGCACGGGGGTTCAGAAGCACTTGGGTTCAGTTACACGTGGTCTCGGTTATAGGGGGGTTCAGTTACACGGGGGTTTCGTTAAATGGGGTTGAGTTGCACTGGGGTTGAGTTGCACGAGGGTTCGGTTATACGGGGGTTCAGTTACATGGGGGTTTAGTTACATGGGGGTTCAGTTGCTTGGGGTTCAGTTACACGCGGGTTCAGTTATAATGGAACCTTTTTGAAGATTGGGGTTGCACCTGTTTTCAACCAATCTCTTCTTCTTCTATGCAACAAAGTATACAGGCCATCATGAAAAGTTCCTTTCATCTTTCGATCTGTAGAACAGCTACTCGGCTGTGGCTAACCAAACGGCAGCAAGTGACATGTTCTCGAAAAATGAGTTTTATCCCTATCCCCACCAAACAGAACACGTTCGATCGATTGATCTATTCATAATGTACGTATCTCCTTTCCTTCCCGAGACATTCAAAGCTTTGTGATCCGTTAAAAAGGGGTTATGTGCATTTCTCGGGCTGTCTTGCAGGCCAAAAGGAGTTAAGTTCACCGACGGACAAGTCCTGCACTTATCACCTTTTGGGCTGCCGTGGATACCAGTAAAACAAGTTTTCAAGTTGTCACTTAGTGCCTTTTGGTCGTCCACGCCGGTATTTTTTCGTCACTTTCATTACTGTCTGAAGAAAAGAAGAAAACTAGATATGATCCATGTGTGTCAAAAAACATTTTTAGCCACCTTTGGCCTTAAGCACACCAAGGTTCTCGAAGTTGTTGTTGAAGGAATTCTTCGAGACGGTGTGTCATAATTTCCAAAACAAAGAAGGGGTGGCAACCAGCACAAAGAAGTGGATAAATAGTATTAAGGGATGTACATCGAGTCCTATAAGCCTTGTGTCGCTCACTATCGCCGATACAATGCACCATATACTAGGTATATATCAAGAGAAATTTCAGTTAAAGATATGTGGGAAGATCTTCGGGAGCGATTCCCAGAAGAGAATTGTTCGTTGCGCAGTTACGGAGAGATGTTGAGTGCGATGAAGATCTCCAACAAAATGCCAAAGTCAGACGTATGTGGGTATTGCGAGGTTTTTAAGTTGAAGGATAGCGAAGGCTCCGCAACAGATTTAGAAAAACAGGAGTATCAGTTTAATTGGCAGATGGCTGAAAAGGCGCGAATTCAGCTCCAGAGAGACGTGAAGGATAGCTTTGCACCAAAAACATTGATTTTCACTGTCGATATGCAAAACGTTCTAATACTCCCAATAAGGCCTGCTGTTAGGGAGTATTTTTTCATGAGCCACCTGGTATATTTCAACGAAACGTTTGTGACTACAAAAAGCCAAACCACAGGGTCGGCTCATCTTCCAGCCTATTGTATTGTCTGGCACGGGGCAACTTACGGAAGAAGTGTAGACGCAGTTGCTTCAGCTTATCATGCACTTATTGACGAGCATAGGGACATAGATGAATTCATATTTTATGCCGACAAGTGTAGTGGACAAAATAAAAATTACATTCTGTTGTTTATGCTAGTGAGGATTTCGAACGAACCCTGGGCACCCGCCAAGATCACCATCAAATATTTGACGAAAGCTCATACTCATATGTCTGCCGATGGACTCCATGGACTTATCGAGGCTAAAATTAAGAAGAACAGAAATGTTGAGGACTTTGGCGCTTTGAAGAAGCTGATGGAAGATTCCAGGGAAAATACTCGCGTCAGGGAGCTTTGCATCAGTGACTTTCGCGAGTGGAAAAACGAAAAGTCCTCCAAAAAGAAGAAAGATAACTAACCAGTGCTGCTACAGAAATAGTTGAAGTTGTGTTCAAAAAAGGTGAATCCTCTATGCTTTATCGTGAGAATTTTGATCAGGAGCTTGTCTCTTACGATTTCCTTACAGTTGCAGCGAAGAAAGAACTTGGTAAAGGATTGCCAAAGTCTCTGAAACAACCGAGGGGAATAAATGCCTCGAAAAAAGGTGAGATCATGACAAAGCTGGTACCACACATGAGTTACCAGAGATCCAAACAATTCTGGAAAAAGATACCAACGGAAGACAAAGCAGCTGATCTCACTTTTGAGGGATGTGAAGAACAAGATCGACTATAATTATGTTTGCTTTTTTGAGTTCCTAAAATTTTAATTGAAGTGGAATGTTGTTCCTGTTTTCTGGTCAATTTCCAAATTACCGAACAATCCTTTTATACGTTCTTTTGCATTAAAATAGTTGAAGTTATGGTTCTGAGAATGCGATACATAGGAGACGTTTCTGCACGATTTTGACCTCTGCTTTCTGCGTTTCACAGGCGTGGGTGGCATCAGAGGGTAGTTTTCAACATGATCTATTCGGTGAGTAAGAAAAAAATGTCGGTAAAAAAGTTTAGCTGAAAACATTGTCAAAATTTAATTTTTTTTTTCGCATTTAATTTTAAACGGCAAAATGGCACATACCTCCTTTTGGTCTGCCGAAAAACGCGACCAAAGGAGATAAGTGACAAAAGTGCCAAAAGTAAATGGAAAGTTGGATTTTTGAAAGCACCCCGTGATTCAGCCCGAAAAATTACGTCTGCTCATGTTCAGAAATGATTCCCAGCAACTTATTTTCCTAGTTTTAAATTGGGTTATTTGTTTAAAACGTTTTTCACGTCTCCTGTAAAATTTATAAAATGTCTCTTACCACCTTTTGGTTTGCCACAGCCGTACTGTGGCTGGCATAGGCAATCTAGGGACTACCCTGTGATATTTTTCTCTAATATGTTATTAACCCTTTCCGGCACGAATTATGAAATCGTCAGAAAATTTCGCTTTTTTTTTACATTTCCTGTGTCCCTGGGCTTAGAAACCGACAAATATTGAACTAAAAAAAATTTATTCCTACTATGAAATGAAATATAAGGTGGTGTCTGGTAGAGACCACTTTGAAACATGTGCAGAAAAAACCTCACTTCTAGTGAAAAGAACTAAAGCAGTTCTTTGTGTAATTCATGCACAATAGAACGTTACAAACTGAACATTGCTATTTTGTGCGATGGGGCTTAATCTTTGTACTGCATTGAGCACATCTTCTGGATGTAGCTTGAACAGGTAAGTGTTTTTTATTGATCCAATCTCTTTTATGGAGGATCGCAAGGCTTGAATTTGGGGAAAATTTTCAATTTTCTGGATGCCCGACCTCTCTCACCCTTGCACAAATAACTTCCAACCAAACCAGTAACAATGCGACATCTAAAGTCTTTCAACGTCGTCTTGTTAGCATCTGGTATAGTGGACAACTTGAACAAGACAAAGGCATTCATCGTTGTAATGTCTATGAAGTGCCACAGTAGGCGGTGCCACCACTTTCTGCTTTTTCTGTCAATCCCATTGAGACTTCAACATATCAGCATTGTCGACGCATCCCATAAACGTACTCGACGACCACGTTTGGGCATGTGACTTGGGCAATATATCCATCTTTCTCCTTCCTACCGATCTGTGTCACTTCTCTTCCTTTATGAGTCATCAAAAGAAGTTGTACACATCATTTTTTCTTCCATTATATAAAAAAGATTCTATCTGAACTCACAGCGTAGTCCGAATCACCTCGTCTCAGCTCTTTTTCGGCTTTGAGTTTGGGTAGACCTTTACGGTTTGCCCGAACTGCACCACAGCAGTAGAGCTTGTTGTTCTTCCTTTTTTCCATGAGGTTTACTGAACTGAAGAAATTGTCACAATAAATGAAATAATTTTTGCCTTCCAATCCCGTGGTAAGATCGATAACTACTCGTTCTCCGAGTCCAAACTCTCTAGTGTCAGATAACTTCCTGGTGTAGACCTAAAAATCACAAACGAAACCGTTTGTGTCTGCTCTGACCCAGATCTTGTAGCCTCGTTTTATGGGCTTCATAATGTTTGAAAGCGATGCGTCCTTTGAATTTGAGCGTGCTTTCGTCGACGGCCTGCTCTTTGGTAGGCTCTAAAATCTTTCAAAAGCTTGAGCGTAGTTCTTCAATCAGAGGCCTGATCTTGTAGAGTTTGTCATAGTTGTCACTTCCTTTCCGAGGTAAGATCAAATTGTTATTGAGATGAACATGAGCAAGAAGCCAGCTGAAACGGCTTATATTCATCAGTCCAGAGATGTAATTATCTCTGAGTTCATCATGACTTGACCAGAAATCTCAATAAGATGGTACTGTCTGACACCCATAAGCATACTTATTGCTTAAAAAAACTTTCATTTCATCTCGAGTAATTGGGGTGAACGAAACACCTTTCTGAGTAGCTTAGAAGTTTTTTTGAAGTACGATGTGGTCAATCAGATCAAGAATTTAGAATTAAAAAATAAAAAAGAGCAAATTTATTTTAAGATTTTAGATGCTAGACTCAGTTTTATGGAAATTGCTTGAGTTTCATTTTTTTGTCGAGCTGCTGAAGTGGTCTCAAGCTCAAACCACGCAAAAAAAAAAAAAATTTTTAGCATATGCTGCAAGGTGGTAATTGGGGACCAGCCTCTCATGTCCAATATCTCCTTATCGTGCTTCATATCTGAAACTGTGATACTACTAACTTGTACTCTACTACACAAAGAACAAATTGACATGAAAATAATATCAAAGATACTACTATTTCCAAGTATTTTAAACTTTCTTACTTTTTATTAAAAAACAGCACGTGGTCCAATCTAAATACTTGGTGTCACCTGACTAGGTGTCAATTAGACTGCCCATAAAATTTTGCCCGTCAGATAGCGTTGCTAGGCATATGCTAGACCAGTGGTTTATTATTTTTACCACATACGAATCATGGTAAAGAAATATAAAAAGGTGGTTTCACGTTGGAACCACTTCGTCGGAAAGGGTTAATACGCTTAGAAATTATTAATTCTGTTTGATCGGGGAAATGATGGCCAATACCAACCCAGCCTTTTTCTCGTTTTTGTGAACCCTCGAATGAATGCTTCAAAATCTTGGACTCACCTGCAGGAGGTGGGCACTCAAAGAAAATAGGCCTATATTTGATCAATTCGATGAAAATATTTTCATCAGATTGATGGCAATGTTGACAGAGAGCAGAACTATGTAGGCTCCAAACAAAATGAACATATTGTAAAAATGATACCCAGCTTTCAGCCAATAATAAATTACGGACATGTCCCTAGTCTGGAATTGAGAAAACAACATTTGAGAATAATGAGCATTTCCTCTATACCTGAAAGCATCCTTAACATTCCACTTAAAAGAAGGACCCATTTAGTTCCTTTGTGGCTAGGTATATGTTAGACCTTGAGCTGGTTTCCCTTGCTCCTGAACTTCCACATAAGTTTATGAATTGGCTTTAGATGTGAATTAGGGACTCAAAACTTCACTGAACATAACAGATACAGTGGTGCCAATTAACGAAATGTTGAGGGCGGGGGCAAAATGTAATTTTCAGGACAATTCTTTTTTATTGTTTCCAATGGAACTACCTCAGAAAATGCATTTTTCAAAATCTGGATGGGCGAGGATGGTAAAAATCTTGGGGAAGGAGAAATACCCTCTTCCAAATTGGCGTCACTGACCAGCTATACCGCCAACCGAAAGTAAGTCTAAACGAGATTATTTGTCGATGTCAGTTTGCAATCAACCAACAATTCTAGAGGCATTTCGATTACTTTGAGGTTCCTCAGAGTATAGCATATCAAGTGGAATATGAAGTAGTATCAAGGTCTAAGGCATGCAAGAGGCAGCACCTTTACCATACTCTGAGTCATTAGGGCATACCTCATATGGAATAAGGAGCGACATTTAGGCTTTAGGCAGGGATGCAAGAGACATCATCTGTACCATAGTCTTCATTTGAGCCACAAGATTATACTTCAGGATGGTTAGGGAATTTATTAAAATTCTTCTCATTTAAAATTGTTTGTACTCTCTCAATTGAGCATAAGATAATATATAAACAAAATGACTTTCATTCCTCTAAAAGTTCTAATGCCATGGTAATACAAAACAAAAACTTAATTCTAATGAATTCCCACTAGATAAACAAAAACATTATATAAACTACTAAAATATATTTTTGTGCTCCACTGCTAGTCTGAAAAATCGTCCTGTCCTTTCAACACTTACAAACACTCATCACTCACTATACTCGTCAGGCATCTTTCATTAAACCTACACTCTCCATACATGGGCGCCAATAAGCTGAATTCCAGGGGGGGCAAACCTCGTCTAATTGGCACTGTTAATGCTATATAATAGACATCTCAGAACAAAAATATAAAAATAAGGCAGCATCATTCAGCCAGGAGGGGGCGACAACCCCCCCTGCCCCCCAAATGGGCGCCCATGTCTCCATACACTTCCTTGAACTCGCTCAATTCTTCAAACATCCTATGACCAACAATCTCACCCATATCTCCACACCGGAAAGACCTTCCTGCGGAGACCCATAGCTCCGCAAAAGGAAAGACCTTCTTGCCTTAGCCTCCTCCCTAAATATTTTCCTTTTGCCCAAAGTCCTAAACTATTCACCATCAATACAATAATATACTTTCTTAAATACACCTTAAAAAATATTCATTCATCCGTATCTTCTTTACCACTGTGTAGAGGCGCAGGGAATCAGAAAGGCGTTTTTCATACTGCCAAACATTTATCATCTTGATCTTGCAAAATATTTTCTGTCATATTTACCACCTCGTTATCTATAGCTACTCCATACTCCTCCAACTCCACACTCCGCACTACTCCATACTCATCCCACACCACAATCTTGTAAGATGTTCCTCACCTGGTAAAACCGTGAACTTCGAGACTTCTCTCTATGAACTTCTAAATAAGCTGTATCCACAGAGCTGTGACCTCATCTAAGCCTATCAAACAGTTGTACTGTAAGTAAGGAGCGACCCAGCTCAATAGTAACCGCAACTCTAAAAAACGGAGTCCTGATACCAATAGATATATCAAAATCATTGGTTTATTATGCTGATGTCAAATATATAAGTTTCATTAAGTTTAGTCTTACCCCATCAAAGGCTATGAGCCTGAGAAAATTTGCCTGGTTTTTGAAAAAAGGGGAAAACACCCCTTAAAAGTCATAGAATCTTAATGAAAATCACACCATCAGATTTGGTGTATCAGAGAGCCCTGCTGTAGAGGTTTCAAGCTCCTATCTACACAAATTTGGAATTTTGTATTTTTTTGCCAGAAGAAAGATCACGGATGCGTTTATTTGTTTGTTTTGTTTTCCCCAGGAGTGAACATATCGATGCAGTAGGCCTAGGGCATCGGAGAGGGCTCATTCTAACGGAAATTAAAAGTTATAGTACCCATTTTAAGTGGCCAAAAAAATTGGAGGGTAAATAGGCTCCTTTTCACGCCACTTTTTCCCCAAAAATCGTCCGATCAAAATTTTAAGATAGCTATTTTGTTTAGCATAGTTGAAAGGCCCAATAACTATGTCTTTGGAGATAAAATGACCCCCTACAGCCCTGGGGAATAGTCCTGAAGTTATAAAGTTTGCCCATTGTTTACGTAGACTAATTGTTATTGGGAAGTATGAATACATTTTCGGGTGGGGAGGACAAATTTTCCGCTGGGGCATTTTGCACGGGGAGAATTTTCAATGGAGAGGGAAGTTTCCAGGAGGTGAGCTTTTCTGGGGAAATTTTATACGTAAGGAATTTGCCAGAATTGCTATGCGAAACTTCTATATGTTTTGCTTTCTCTTTACCGACTCAATTGTACGAGTGGAGATATTAAGGGTAATTGTCCAGGGTAAATTTTCACCAGGACTCAATTTTCTGGAGTATATTTCCATGAAGGGGGGGGGGGAGATTTTCTGTGGAGGTGGATCCAGATTTCCTGACGTTATTTAAAAAACGATCTGAAATTAAATAAAAAAACAAGTTCTTCAAATGAAAGTAAGGAGCAACATTGAAACTTTAAACAAACATAAATTATAATGTATATGAGGGAGGTTGCCCCTCAACACCTCGATCTTTACGCTAAAGTTTAAATTTTGCCCCAATTCTTTAAAGACGACTCCTGAAACACAAGGGTCACGCGGTACTACTACTTATATTGCAACTGCCGTACTTGTAAGGCAAAAAGCATTGAGATGAAAATTTCAAGATGTATATGAAGACAGGTTATCAAAAGGACATATCAGCAATGTCATAGCAATGGCTATTTGTATTAAGTTGAAACTTCCAGGAATTGATGAGAGGTATGTTATACTGACCAAAAGGCAAAATGTTAATACTAGTGCTGCTAGTTGTACTACCGCTATTACTATTAATACTATTACTAGCAATGTTAATACTATCATTATGACTACTAGTACAACTATGCCTAAGGGTATGAAGGTGAAATTTTCAAGGTACTTTGAGGGGGGAAGGTGAAAAAAAAACCGGTGAAAAACACTAGATTTTAGTGATTTTTTTTTATTAATTTAGTGATTTTCTTTAATAATCTAGTGATTTATGTGCTGATTTAGTGACCTTTAGGCCATTATATAATGAAATATATAAGTATTCCGAGAACACAGGTGGCTATATTTTTCTTGTTACTATCTTATTATTCAGGCAAAAGTCCAACAAAGAGAAAGGTTTAATTCAACTTTTTTGTTTTGTAGTGGGGCGGACTGAATTGGATCCAGGCTAAGGCCTCAAATATAGAGAGAAAGGTTACAAGATATCGAAGGCTTCTAGCCTAAAATATGGGGGGAAATTATTACAAATGAAGCAGCTATTATTGGTTTCCTTGCGACAGGATGGATTGAACCAGCGTTTCTTTGATCAAGAGCCACTGACGTCATCTACTGCACAGCCACAAGGTATTTGATAATCTGATTTTTGCAAGAATTTGTTCACACACTTTTAATGGAAGAAGTATAATGGCTAATGTGCACTACATTTGAGTAATGTAGTTCTTGAATCTATTTGGTCTGAGGTTAAAAATCGGATTTGAGGATTTTCTGGAAGACAAACTTTAGCAAAAATGGCTATGATGCCCCAATAACAGGAAAAATATTAGCTAATGTGAGTAGATCCGAGTACGAGAATTTGAGAGGAACCTTCCAGGAACAGGGGAATATGAAACTAGAGAGTTTAATATTCGACAATCTAGATGGATGAATTAATTTTAAGTAGCAGCAAAAGCTGTCTTAAGGAGGATCGCAACTAAAAGTTGCTAGAAAAGCAACTAGGGACAATATCGACACACTTTAGGGTTGGTTATACCATATGATAATACAAAGAAAGTAGAGGAAGCATATAAGGGATTCAAGTATGAATTAATGAGGTTTGAAATGTAGACCATGGATAAAGTTGCCAAGAATCTAGAACAGTAGGATATTCTATTTGGATGTTAGGAAATTGACAGTAAGTAGTCAATTTGGACTTGTCTCAGTTAAAGATAAGAACAGGGCCTCATTTTGTGAATGTGTTAAACCATGGTGAAGTTGTAAGAAAAGGGAGACAAACACGCACTGAAAAGGAAGACAAAGACAGCTATTGTACTATATCTAAATCATCTTCAAGACCTTCAACTGGAAGAGCCAAATGAGGGATTAAGGCATTTATGATAATGGCAACACTGCCACCATTTGTATTGGAATTCCTATCCTTTGTATAACACCTGAAGCCTGGCAATGAAACTCTAAAAAGCCAAATTATATTTATAATAATACAATAAACATATTCATATAGCTCCTGAAATTTATTGAGAATTATGTTTCCATTGTAAAGTGTATTATGAATCATGAGTGGATATGAGTGAGACACCAGTATTAATTTGCCTAATTGTTATTAAGTAAACCCAGGATTGCTCTTTCTGCTCCCATGCCAGATCGCTCTCCAATAAAATGGTTTAGTAAGGTCCTGGCATATGTTTATGCTTAGCTCTTCTGAAATACTGAATTGAAAAAGAATATGCCTCGAAAATAAGTAGTATCTCAGAATTTCAATTACATAATGAAAATTGATGACTGAACAAGCAGAGTCCAAAGTGTTAGGGTGACCATTTTATACAATAGTCAGCGCAATAGTGCTGCCTAAAAAAAGAGCAATGTGGGCACAACATATTATTTTTTTTAATTTTTTTTTTTTATCAGGGAACTTCGTAAAGGAATTGTCGTAGAAACTTCAAAAAGGGCTCATTCGATTGGAAATTGAAAGGACTATTGCCCTTTCTAATGAGATGAATGTGCCCCAAGGGCAATGGTTGTAAGTTATGCCCTGGGGGCATAAATTTGTTATAGAAAGGGTGGTTACATAAACTTTGGAGGGGGCTCAATGAATGGGTAATCAGAAGTTCTAATGTCCTTTGCCCCCCCCCTCCAAAAAACGTCGTATTTTCCCGACATACAAATGATAGAAATTTTGAGATGGTCATTTGTTGTCATAGAAACTTCGAAATGGGCTCATTCGATCGGAAACTGAAAGAGCTAATGCCCTTTTTATTGATCAAAAGTGATTTGAGGGCAACAAGACCCCCCCCCCCCACGCTCGTCATTTCTCCAAACCCATCCAATTAAAATTTTCAGACAGCCATTCTGTTCAGCGTAGTTGAAATGTCAAAAAAAATGTCTTTGAGGATGACCCCCCCTTGCTCTCAGCACAAGGGTTGTAAGTTATGCCCCAAGGGCATATAAGGTTTTATGGAAAGGGTGGTCATATAAACTTCGGAGGGGGCTCATTGGACTGGTAATCAGAAGTTCAAGTGCCCTTTTAAGAGTCAAAGTGATCAGAGGGCAGCGACCCCCCCCACATCATATTTTCCCCAAATGCATCCAATTGAAATTTTGAGATAGCCATTTGTTCAAAAAGATTCCAAAGGTCATATAAAATGCCTTTCCCAGAGTCTTATACATAAGGACTAATACACAAATCCCCAGAGTCTTGGGATAAGGACTAGAAGTTATGTCCCAGGGGCATATAAGGTTTTTATGGAAGGGGTGGTCGTGTGAACTTTAGAAGAGGTTTTTCTGGGTCTATAGCAAGTGCAAATGTTATTTTTCCTTAGATTTTTGAGAATGTGGTCTGAAACCCCTTTAACGTACGGGAGACCAAGATAAACTGAATTTTCCCTTGGATTTGCGTTTACTGTGTCACTATCTGATAATATTTTAAAACGTTTTGCAATTACAGAATTTATTAAACTAATTGGATAACCATTCCAGTAGTAAGCGCCCAATTCGTACAGAACCTAAATGCAAACTTACGCCTGAAGGCATAGATATGTGTTTAGGTTTTCAACGAATTGGACGGTTACCAGGGTCATTTGCCTATTACAATGAACTCTACATGGGTTGAAAGACATGTTTTCTATTATGACACCCATTTTTGGAGGACAACCAGAGAGAGAGAGCGATGGTCACACTAACTACTTGATTAGTAGTTGGATTCGGATATAAGGAGTAATTTTCATTGTATTTCATATTAGTAAGAGAATATAATTCAAAGAGAATAGTTTATTTGAGAGGATATTAGTGGAGAAAAAATGAGTGGTGCATTTACACTATTGGGGATTAATGATGGAACCGACAGCAGCAACATCAACGATATACGAGTAGCTAATGGATCTGTTGAAATAACCGCTGGGTGTAGACTATGTCTTGAATGGGACCCTATGTATGCTAGATATGTGATATCATTAAGCAAATTTAAGCAGGAGGACCAGCTGTGTTTTGCTTGAAAAGTAAATATTCTCCATATAAATAAACTTCGGTCAGCATTAGATGTTCGATCGAAATATATTGATGAGAACAAAATGCATCAGTGAATATTATTATTGTAATTATGTTCAATAAAAATGTTTCTAAATCAATGGTATTTTTTCTTTTTTCTTTCTATAGTAGACTAGCGTATATTTTCTAGAGTACAAAAAAGAGATTCTGATTAGTCTTTAGTTGGTTGGGATTGATTTAGGAATCTAAAAAAATTGATAGATTCGAGAAGGATCGAATCATGAGGAATCTAGTTCTTATGGACAAACGTTTGATTCTAGATGATGACTTTATATACTTGTCTATTCAAAGGAAGATGTTTTCTCGGGGAGTGCTTATAGATGTAATGAAAACTGATTCTCCATCATTAGACTCTTGCACGAAGCTTATACATCGTGGTCCAAATGCATTTACACAATTTATTGATATATTGATCACGACACAGCAAAATGATATTGTGGATATGCTTTTAAACATTAGTTTCTAGAAATTTAGGACTTTTTTTCATAAGAAAGATAGTGCTCAAGGATGATTTACTCCTCTCTCTCTCTCTCTCTCTCGATCTCAGGCAATTTTTTTTGCTGCTAGCTCAGTTTCATTGTGACAGTGAGAGCTTCAACACATGACAAAATGTTCCATACATGTCCACTATGTATGTACTCACTGGGCAGCTGGTCATCATGTGAGAATTGCACAATTATTGAGGAGTATGATGAAAAGTGTAGATTATGCAACCCGTGTAAAGAGCAGATAGGATATGCTGTAAAAATTAAAGGTTGTAAGTCATGTCTTGACTAGGTTTTTGACTCTCATCCTCGAGGCCACCTATGCTCCAATTGTCATTATGAAATATGTAAGCAGTGGGAGAGTACATAACCCGGTATTATTGGAAAGAATCCTAACCTTGATTTTATTTTATTGCTACAAGATTGGTATCGTCATGGTTTTAGACTGTTCTGTGAGGAGGAACCGGGTCCACGATTCAACTGCTGGAACAACAAAAGACTATGGTTTCTACGTCATCGTTGTGAAGACATTGTGTGTTATGATTATAAGCCCACTGATTTTTAATTGGCTGTGACGGAATGTGATTCGACACTCGAGGACACTGATTGTGAAATTGCTTCAAATACAAAAATTGAAACATGTGAATTCTTTAGAATGAATGTGAATAGTATCATTGACTATACAAAGAGATATGAAAAGAGTGAAGTCACGCTCTACTGTCGAAAATGTGACCCTGAAATTGCAGTACATTAAAGTCAGTACACTGTGAATTCGAATAATCTACCTGCAATAGTTGTTTTCTACAAAGACCTAGTAGTGTATGAAATCTAAAGATTAGAAAAGTCGTTTTTTATAATGTATATAATTTTTTTTAATAATAAAAAAATTAAAAAAAAAATTTATAAAAATTTATTATTATTTCAAAAAAAAAAAAATTAAAAAAACTTGTAAGTTTAATATAAACAATAAATTCGTTGAATTGAAGTAGGTCAACGTAGACGTTGAGAAACTGCTTGCAGGTGTAGCCAAGACATCTGATCTTGAAAAAGAGTAGTGCATGAAAGCCAGATGTCTTAGTCGTTAAATCTTGTACTCTTTGTTGATTTTGAATAATGGTTTTCCCACTGCTTTCAATAAAGTTGCTGATGTATGGAACGTAGAATTTATACGATAGGCCTAGAGTGTAAAAAAATTCAATATTCTTCGCTGTTTGAAAGACGCTTATCCAATGGCCAGTCGTCAAAGTCGACGGACTACTAGTAAAAATGAGCAGGGTATTGTTATCAATTGGAATTTTTTCAATGAAGTACGAAGGTATGCAATAGGACTTGTATTGGGACATGTATTGGTCCATTCTAAATTCATTGATTATTCGGTTTTTGTTCATGGTGCTAGTTAAAGCAGAACACTGCAGTCGGGCGTGATTTCCAAAGATGTTTCAAATTGGCTCAGTGATAGTAGATTGATAATCTCTTTCAGAGCATCGGCAAATTTACACTATAAACTGACAGTCACTGTTAGCACTATGGTCATATCCTGTGCGACTGACAAATCCAACGCAATAACCTCATGATTTTTTGAAAACATTGATTCTGTTATTACATTTTCAAAGAGTTGGGAGTCATGATCTATTTATTGAATAGTCAAATAATACAGAGTTGTACAGGATTCTTTGTAAAACTAAAAAGTGTAAAGTGGACTAACTTTAACTTTTAAAACACTGCTAGATAAACAGAAAAAATTGAAATCATGGGGAGAGTGAGTCCAGGGTACCACGGCGCTGCAATTCGTCAGACAAGCCAAACCCACTTTTTAATTGATTTATCAATTGATAAACGACAAATCACTCTAGCTACGCGAACCGATTGTACCGTGACGTGGAGTGGTGAGTGTCGCGGGAACAAGAAGTTTGATATTGGTACCGGTGGCTATTAGCTTTTCCACAGCAAATGCAACCGGGCTCAGAACTTGTTGTTTTCGGACATGGAGACTTGTCAATGTAATAATAACATTTGCATCGGGTGCTGCAGGAAGTATTTTTCTCAAAATGATATTCGATGGAGACATTTTTCACTTTATGTAAATCTTCACATTGGGAGGTAAACATTTTGATATATTGAATATCTCATGATTTAATTTTACTACTAGATGATACTCCTGGGTCACTTCAGTGGTCAACTCCCCTTCAGTATCAAGACCTGTTTGATATTCATAGCCCAGCGATTGTCCTCTCATCTCCTTGTACGCCTTTGGCGTCATCATCATAAATTGTATGTAGCTAGCATAGTTTGATAAATTATTGCTAGTGCTCACCAATGTTCCATTAATAAATACATTAATTTGTTTGACGAGATTGTTTAGAATACAGTTGTAATATGAGAGACAATCACCGGCATTCGGATTTGTATTATAAGACTAGTTCGTCACAACAAAAATTAGATCAATAACATTTTATGAAAAATCAATGAAATGGTCTTCATTGGACATTATTTGACCAGGTATATTTTTAGAGGGAGGTGGTGGAGGTTGAAAGTGTTAATTGGAGCCATAATTTACGCTGAAATCAACATTTACATAATTAAAAATATTCTCTTTGTACGTGATTTATGGATATGAGTCCTTGTGGGGTAGATAAGCCATCTTAAGAGAATAAATCCGTATTTGATCTAACAATCTGTTTATATTTCTTCTTCTTCTGATGCTGCGTATTGTACTGCGGTGTTTTATTCCTCAAATTCCTTCTTGATGTTCTTTGCTTCCTGCTTGGGTGGAGATTGATGAGTGAATGACTTGAACGCATCCTTTTCAATCACTCACCAGTTGGTCTCGATTTTCAGTGTTCGCCAACGGCTCTTGCTGAAGATCTAATATTTTCATTCACACTCTCCTTGAAATTCTGACCCGACCCCCAGTCCTGTAGTGTGGAGGCAGCAAAACTTGACGCAGCAGGTACAAGATATTTTCCGGCAATGGGTAGTGCAGAACGAAAGAGCATAGCAAACCAGCTACCAAGACCTTAGTCAGTCAGTGTTGTACGCCCCATGTAGTAGTCCAATCCATAGCCTCTTTGACGTGGACTCAAAGCACCAACATAACCGTCACTATCGTGACAGACAAATGGAATTCTTCTATTGCTCATTTTTTAAGGTGGTTGTACCGTAGTTGTCAATGGGTCGACAATGACAAGTAATCACTGCGAGGCCGTTTGAAATTGATATTTAATCACCTAATTCAGTTCTTAGTGTTAACTGAAAGAGTTACCGATAGGAAGTGTTTACAGGAATATAATGAAAATGATTTATATTATAGTGGTGAACGTATTATAGAGTGATTTTTCTTTCAAGAACTCATAGGAGTGGAAAATTTGAATTAACATACCGAGATGTTTCAACAAATTAAGCGTAGAGAAATATACAAGTGTCAGTTGAGAAGCTGGATGCATAGTCTGCATAGATAACTTGGTCACTACCACTGACATTTTCTTTCCTAATAATACGTTTTTTAAAACCAAGAACCTCAAGTAAAGTCTCGTTGAGGAAAATTCTTTCGTTCTCATACGTATTGTTAATATAAATTCTCCTTCGTTCCGCCTAGTAATTGAAATTGAAACAGTATTTTTTTATACTTTCAATTTTTTGTTGATGACTCGACACAGTGCATTCAGGGTATTGTATTCACTGTAGAGGATGTGAGCACTAGGGTATTGATTAGAGTCAAAAGTTGCCATTGCACCTTCATCGCCTAATTAAAACGGTCTGTTTTTTATTTAATATTTTATATACGTTCTCAGTATGCATGATATTATTTTTATGTTGACGTCGACCCGGGCCACGTAAGAGGCCCCGTAAAATTTGCAGGAGGGGGAGAGTTTTGTCCAAAAATCACTGGTCGTATTAAATTCAGGGTAGAGAGGATCTGACACGTTGGACATGAAAGTTAAATGTAAATCATTGGGCAGTGTCAATATCTTCAACACCAATCCAAGAATCAAAATCAGAGTTGTATCATAGCCATTGAACAAGTAACTGTTTCTGACCCCCGCTATTACGTGTCTTTAATGTCGGTTAAATTTTATTTATTTCAATAATATTTTTAACTTTTTGCAGTTCATTGGCATAAAAGAAACCGAGAATCTCTTCATCTTTGGTATCACGCAAACGATAAGTTATAGGTTTAGTGTCTAGTATTTTTACCACCTTAAAAAGTTAGGTAGACCATAAGTAAGTCACCTTTTCTAAAACATGTGTTGTTATATTAATTCTACCAGTATCGCTCAACTATACGTTATTCTTCTTCTTCTTCTTGACTGTTGTCTAATTGGAATATTGTTTAAGAAAGGTTTAAAGTTTATCATGATCCGACTGATGAACTACCATTGTTATAGAGTTTGACAGCAATATATGAGGTCGTTGATTATAAATAAATATGATTTTACAAAGATAATGAATAAAATACAATGTATTTTTCAATTTACAATATCTTGAAATTGAAATTTAAATACTTCTTATCAATCTTTCGTCCCATGCAGACTTTATAGGACTGTGACTATAATAGAGAAGTGTACTATATTTTCATATTACTTTTTTACCATGGTGATTAAAAAATTCACTACCGTAATCCGATTGAATTTTTTTTATATTAATCCCGTTGGAGAATACGTTAACGGCCCTGAGCAACTTCAACCCCTCACGTTGTTTGCACTAGAATTAAATATATATAGAGACAATAAAAAATGATTTCAAGTAGAATGTAATATGACTGTGTATAGTGATTCCGTTGAACCTCGTTTAGAGTAAGGGGATCTTCTTGTACTATATGCAACGGGTACAAGTCTTTAGTTTTTCGAGCTTGATGGGCACGAAGTCTATGATTTCTATGCAGAGTGCAACTTGATTCATTCTGTAGATCGTCTTGTACATTTTTAGTGGGAACACCAGCGACTTTGTAAAGAGTTGTTGGGGACCTTAAACTCCCCACCTCACCAATCCTTTCATACGCACCATTCAGAACTTCAAACATATTGAACTTAAAGCCTTTGTGTAACGACCACGACACGGTTGTATACGGGCCAGGAGGGATGGGTGTGGTGGTGACCTGAGGATTAGTATACTTTGTCGAGAGATCAGTTGGGTAATCGAATTTTAAAACTTTGATTTGAAATCTTATTCTTACATTTCATTTTTTATTTTTGTAAATTGTGTTGTTGATGATGATGATGATGACGATTATTAATATTCATTTATTTTTTTTATACTTTGTATATTTAAAATGAGAATTTATTTGGCGTTTCATGTATTTATAAAGTTGTATAGGTGACTATCAAATGATAATATTCATTTAATATTTGTAAACATATCACATATTAAATCGGGTGGATTATATCTCTTGCTCTGAATTATAATGATTCCCCCATTGCTCTCAAATTGACTATGATCAAGGTCCAAGAGATGTGCGCGAATTCGTGTTATGTTTTCAACCTCATTTTTGAGCCTTATTATTATCGATTTAATAAACAAACAAAAACATTACAACATATGACATTTTTTTAAAGACCCAGCCACCTGAGGAGGGTATTACTTCTTTGGATCAGCAGCAGCAGCAGCAGCAGTTGGCTTCTACCGATATGATTTGTGTTTGTTCACTCGGCAAAGTACATCTTGAAGTAAAAGTATTTTTTTATAATCCTCTATATTGTAAGTGTCAATAACTTTACCCAGATTGTTCTCTCAGTGTTTCACTGGTGAGAGAGATAGTTATATTGGAGTCACTTTAGATTGTTTTGACATTCTCTCTCTCTCTTTCTAGATAAAAATTTGAAAAATTACTGCACTTATTGGAAGTAGATTTTTGAAAAAGCTACAACCCGCCTGAAGAAGTCTTGTCCTCTTTTAAGTAGCTCATTTACTTTTAAAGGCCCCTGTACGTACACTGGAACGATATTGCTTTGCCAGTTGCTTAAATATATATGGCACTTGAACATTAACTTTGATCAAATTTAAAAACATTTTGTATATTCGATTAATGACCTCGTTTTCAATACCATGTTTGAGTATTGTTTTCCTAAGTGGAGGGTTTGACGTTATGAGAACTGAAAACAAAGTTCTCTTTTCATGTCGTTTCTTCAGTTTCAGTATATCAACTCATAGGTCTTCTTAGTGTTCTCTGGGAGAAATACTTTAATTTCATTGTAAAGAAAATAAGTGAAGACACGTATATCCTCAGGGTTATATTGATTAAGATCAACTAAAATGTAAACATAGGTTTTATTAGGTGCCTGATTGTATTCTGAGAGCAGACAGTTCTTGGCTCCTGGATAGAGTTATTTCTTGAGAGTTAGTAGCGACCTAGAATCACGCAAAAATCTGTAGATGATATAGAAGGTGAACTTTAATGGAAGTGTTCGCATACACTTGCTCTGATGAAAGAGATTGTGTAGAACCAAAGTAACGGAAATCTGTTTATGATGAGAGCGACCAGCGAACAGTTTTATCATGTACTTTTGACTGAGGAATATATGGTTTTCCATGTCGAAACTAAACCGACAATAGTTTGGATCAGTAATTCTGACAACGTTAAGTCACTTTACTCATTATAACGTACTCAACCACAGCGAGGTCTAACACGCCTACACTACATCGTGAGACTAAAGCCATAAAATAAAGCAAAAGTAGATTTTTTTATGCTTTAACACAAAAAATTTATAACAATTTTTAATTATTTTAGTTAAGAGTGTTGTTTTGCCCGACATTGAAGGTCAAAACAGAAAAAATCTGAATTGTTTTTTAAATTGATACATTTTCCCCTCAACAGTTAAACCGGCCAACTAACTGTAGACTATTGCCATCTAATAAATAAATAATTTCCCTATTACTACTACTACTACTCCGTTGAAGAATAATAATAATAACGAGAAGAAGAAGAAGAATAAAGAATAACATTTTCTTTTATTATATAAATAAAAATTGTGACAATACTTTAAATAAAAATAAAATACCTTGAAAAAGGCACATTAAACATGAATAAAAAAAAAATACACTTTTTTTTAATTTATTTAAAAAAAAATAAACAACAATAACATAAACAATAGAAAAAAAAAAAAACAAACACTTAAATAAATACACTTTTTTTTTTCAGTTTATTTATTTATAAAAAAAATAAAAACGTTATTGGACTATTGCTACGTTGAACTATCATACACTGTTATTTAAAACCTTTTAATATTTGGGGTCCCCCCTCCCCCCGGGGGCAGGCCCGGCGGCGGGGGGGGCGCGTACCTCCGCGGCGGGGGGGGCCCCGTGCGGCGGGCCCGGGCCGGTGGCGGTCATATAATCTGGAACATTATAATCCTTGCAAACACACACACACACACACACACACACACACACACACATGGAAATTTTTTGTGATAGAAAAAAAAGAATTAAAAAAAAAAAACATTCTTACACAAAAAAACCTCCCCCCCAATTTATACTTTTTTTTTTTTTTTTTAGTTATTGAATTTTATTTTTTGTTTTAAGATTTTTTTTATTGAATATGTAAAATAAAAAATAGCGTTAATTTAAAAAATAACGGTTTGCAAAAAATTAACACCAACCACAATTAAAAAGAAGTTTTCCGATATTGCAGACCTAGCGTTTTTCTCAACTCTAACTGTGTAGTTTCTAAAGTTTAAAGTGCGAATCACCCTTACTTTCGGACTTGGTATCAAACTACCTTCCACACTTTTTTTATAAACCCTGAGGGCGAAATTATTTTTTACGAATCGTGTGTGTAAACTCCTGCGAACTTGTGTGACGTCCTTGCCTTGATTGTCAATTCAGTAGTCCGTTGGTCAAGGAAAAAAACAATTT
Source organism: Artemia sp. Qi Xiang Cuo (assembly GCF_049724085.1). Lineage (NCBI taxonomy): Eukaryota > Metazoa > Arthropoda > Branchiopoda > Anostraca > Artemiidae > Artemia > Artemia sp. Qi Xiang Cuo. Next base: position 13,895,097 of record NC_142808.1, on the reverse strand, counting down.
TATGTAAAATCGCTACGCATTTCAGATTTTAAAATTAAAACTTGAATTGAGGCCTGGTGTCTCACAAGCTCTGGGTAAAAAGATTCCTCCCTACTAGTATAGTACCGTCGTGAGCTAATGTACTCTACATTTTCCAAATCATTCAAAATATTTTATGTTCTGACTTTTAACAGTAGTGAATTAGTGTCCCCGTAGTACACTTGAAGTTTTCACTCCGTCGGCCACTGGACCTTGCACACATTATAATAAAATGACAACACGAGTTTCTTTTATGTTTGAATTATTACACTTCCGCCTTCAATATTTTTATTTAAAACAATACTTCTGTTCTTGTGATGTAGGAGAACCAGATTGGAGTGTATGATTTTAAACTGTGGGAATTTTGGATCAGCAATGATTCGAGCACAATCTTTGGGGTTGGTTAAAACGTTAATTCGATTTCTGTGTTGTATGCTCTCGCACATTTTACCGAAATTTGAGTTCAAAATGAGTTTATAAACTTTTTTTTAAACTTTAGTTTTCGCTTTTGAACGATGACTGACAAAGGTGTAAATAAATGTTTTCATATCAAGCTTTTTATCAAATTGGAGGGCTCTATGAATTTTTGTGACCTTGAAACCATTGGACACCATCCATTTCAATAGCACGCGATGAACAACGATATTATTTTTCGGGCTGAAATCCGCAATTAGTTTTTGTTTTGAAGGTAACCAGTGCATACTCTCGTCCTCTAATAAATACAAATTGTAGGGGCTCAGAGAGTCCCTATCCACCAGTCTATTTATGCACTGAAAAACAAAGTGCTTTACCGAGTTATGGATTTTAAAGGGTATTTCACCGTAAATTTCAAAAAAACCTCTATGTTCCCCAGTTTCCTTAACACAGGCAGGGTGGGTAACCTTCGAAGCACAACGATTGGCAAGCCCCCTAAACGTGCCATAGGGCAAACAATAGAGAGACATTGTCCAAGGGTAAAGGGACTTCAGCTCCAAAAAAACGGTGCCCGACTATTCATCGGTGTGCTGTCCACTCGGATCAGTTTTCCAGATGCGATCCTCGTGAAAATCATACCCACCCCTCCTTGATCTCTCTACAAAACTATGCATATACACAATGGCAATCAGATCGAGTTCTTCATTGCTTATTTTAAGTATCTGGTCCAAAACCGAATAGGGGTTGGAAAAATAATAAACTAACTACCACCCTAAGTCCCCATAGATTTTATACGTATTTTTACAAACATTATTTAGAAGAGTGAGTAAGTCACTGGCCTAGTACAGTTTACAATACTCCCACCGGTTTTTACGTCCGCACTTTGTCAAAACCATTTTTGAAAATTCGTAGTCGTTCGCGGTGCACTCACTCTAAGTAATAGAATTGTAAAAACTTTCAATTGGCGTTAGTGACACATCATCTAGCCTCGAAACAGAGTTTTAATAATCATATGGATTTATACCCTGACATGTTACTATCTCATGAATTTCATCATCGTGAACGCGCGGCTTGAGGAGGAGGAAGCGATCAAAATTTTCACTCCTGTGCACCTGAATCAATTGACTTAGAGATTTGGGGACGAAGCTGAAAGAGTCTAAACAACAGATTTTATTCAGGCACGTGTTACCCTTGTCAACTGTTTTCCACATGAATTCTTGAAGCAGTAGCTTCTCCTATGATTTGGGTATGGTATTATGTGAAAAATAACCATATATTCAAGCGTCATATACAACTTCTCCCTTGGCAATTCGGGCCAATGCTGGAAGAACACAATTTAAGTCATAATTGGACTTGTGCACAAGAACAGGTACGAAATATTGTTGTATAAAGTTTAAATTGTATGACTTGTGTGCTTCCCCTCTAAAGTTATTCCCCCTAAACGTTAGTTCATGCCGAAACTGATCAGGATTAGATACCTTCCTCCTCCCCCCAGTCAACCCCCCCTTATCCAATTTTCACATGCACCTCCCACCCCGATGAAGATTTTTAATTGAACCTAGGGCATCTGGTGATAGGACCATCGGATAGTTTGTATAGCGAAGGCGTGATCTTGCACTGGTCGCTGTTTTGACTAGACTGACCAATGCCGAGAGCATGAAGTCTTCACCGTCCCTCAACATCTCCCCTACCTCCAACACTTGCGTGGTCTTATTGGAATCTTATTGCGCGTTAGCTTAAGAGACCCCTATGGCTTCATGTATTTTAACATGATTTGAATTTGACAGATCGCAAACATTTTTCAGCTGATCTTTACAGTCTAACGTGCTCTTTGTGCTCTGTAGCAGTGTGGTTTGAAAATTTTTAAAACATAATATCGCTGTATCTCCGAGTACTATCTCCAAAGCCTGGTATCCATGACGTGGACATTGTTTCATGTCAAGTTATAAATTTAAACCAGAGCGAAATCTTGAGAGGCATGTTTGACATTAATAGCAAACACCCCCACGCCCCTTTTTAACCTCACTTAAAAACCTTCTAATCTCTTTAATTGGATTAAAATAGCCAAATGAATAGTAGTCCGTGGGCGGGGTGTATAGAAGCCACACCCAATATTTTACTGATTCAATTGAAGGAGCCCGCACTGGAAATAATATACCCTTCTTCTTGGAAAGCTTACCCTCGTCAAAGGAATTTACATACTGTAGCACAATTACAAAACTATTTAATTTTGATTGAGCCAACTAAAACTGATCTAGTACATGTAGTCTCACGTGATCTTTGCCCTTTAATCAATTAAAATATACGGTGGGGACCTTTGTAACCTCCCTCCCATGAAATGAAATTTTAACCAACTTCTTCTTAGTGGCATCAGTGCGAAGAGGTCTTTATGACGCAATTAAAAATGCGTCCTTGAAACACTGCAGCCTCGTATCGAAACAGATTCTTTGTCTCCCCTGAAACCCCTCTAAATCTTACTTATATTTTAATTCAATTGCCTCCCCGCCCCTCTGCACCACTCGGCAAATAACATCCTTTTTAAAGCTCCCACATTGAAAAATTAAAATTTAAATAAATAAACCCACATACACACTCCCCCCCTCGGGATAATTGTCACCGGGAAGGCTTCGGCTCTTGGCCCCATTCATGAAAAACTACCAAAACTTTTATACATTTTGGGGTATTTCCCACATATCTGTGCAATTATTTCGAAAACAACTCTAACACACTTTCATTTAAAAAAAATAATTTGAGTGCTATGGATGACTTTAATTTGTCCCCCACACCCCAACTCCTACTGGTTTTTTAAAGTAAGATTCGAATTTGATAATTACAAGACTGTAAACTGACCCGAAAGTCGGTGATTAGATATCCCAACCCGATATAGTTGAAATTGTCACCAACCTCTGTGGTGTATACTAATGTGTGAAGAAAGGAAGAGCTGGAGAGAAAAAAAATAAAGCCGAGGGGGTACTAGTGCGGTTGTATTAGAGCTACTTCTATCTATAGAAGTAGGTTGAGTGGTGGTGGGTGGCAGAGAATTGTCAATAACACCCCCCCCAGTCTGTTCAATCACATTGGAGGGGTCTGGCATGAGGTCCCCTAACACATATTCCAAGGTGTTTGGGGACAATTTGTCGAGCCAGCCGGTAGTGTCCTCTAATCTATGTTCGTTATGAGGACCCGTTTAAGAGTTACTTGTAACATCATCATCTAAATATTCGCGCAGGAAACTATCCACACACCCCGGATCCTCAACAAAGTCAATATCACAGCTTAAGTCCTCCAGGCTGGCCATTTCACCAAAAACATCCTTAAGGACGCCACTGTCCCACTCAATCTTCTCTAGCATTAGTGTAGGTTCATCACGGAACTCCGTTGGTGGTGACAGAATTGGTCCTGTAAATGTAGTTGCCCCATCACTCAATGGTGTCGCTGGTGGTGGTGGTGCCATATTTTTAATCTGTAGAAAAAAAAAGTTTTATTTTTTATGTAAATTTTTTTTATAGTTAATAAACTTTGTAAATTTATCATATTAATTTTAAAAATACCATCACCATCACCTAAAAAATTAAAAGAAGAAGAAAAAAAGTTAAAATTCATTATTTCTTTAAAAATTTAAAATTAAAAAGTTAAAAAATATATTTTTTTTTTTTTTTTTTTATTCATTACCTTTGATGCTGTGTCTTATAAAAAATTTAGTTTTTTTGTCCAAAAATTTTTTTTTTTAAAAAAAAATGAAAAATATGATTCAAAGTCGATTGTTTGACCCCCGCTACTATCCTAAGCTCCTGCTGGCGCCATAGTCAACGTTTTAAATGTTTATATTTTAAATTTGTACCATCAAATCTTAGGTATTTTTTCAAAATTAGGGGACTATTTATAATTATATCAAACTATTCACCACTCATATCATCAGATCCTGCTGGATATAGCTTCGACACTTGAAATTTTTATTTTTAATTAGTATAATTGCCAAAAAAAGTTTTATTTTTTTTTTTTAAATATGTGGCTATTTTACCTTATTTCTCATGTTTCACCAATACTATCCAACACTACGGCTTAAGATAGATTATAATATTTAACTTTGTATATTTAAAAATTATTAAGGCTAAAATAAGGTATTTTTTTCTTAAATAGGGGGGGCACGTTAACCCCCTACTATCCTAAGCTCCTGCTGACGATAGGTTCGAATATTGACCTTTGTATTTTTTTTAAAAATATAAATGAAACAATATGGTATTTTTTCATAAATAGGGGGGGCTCTTGCTCCTTATATCTCAAGTGTCACCACTAGTATACTAATCTCCTGCTGAAGCTAGCTTCAAATTTTGAACTTTGTATTTTTTAAAAGTATAAACCTCATATGTCGGTGTTTGATGATGATGCTACATTCTCTCTAATCCGTATTGTCCTGTGTATAGTGACATAGTATTTGTATTAATTTTACACGTTATGAATCGATTCTTTTAAGAGAGAAGAAATTTTTTCCCAATCCATATATAAAAATACAGCTCAATTAAAATGTTTTATAGTCCTTTTTTATAACCCTCCCTCCCCTCCCCCTCTCCCGGGGATGACCCTTGGGGACCGGGGGGCATCCGTCGATGTAGGAGGATTGGTACCAGGTCGAGGTAGGGGGCTGGGGGCGTGGCCTTCACAACACTGTTCAAATAGAACAAACTCAACGTCTGTCTCGTAAACACCTAAGTGTTTCAATGAAATTATCAAAAAACGTATTCACCAACAGACTGTGTCTCAACATTGCAGCGAAGACATATTGGGAAATTATCAAAAAAAACAAGTGTAAAGTTGTATATTGATTAATTACTATACACGCAGCTCTATTTAAAGTACACTATGCATGCTACCCTCCGGAGAATTAATCTTGTAGAGAAAGCCTATGGTAGATCTAATCATGCAAAGCGGATGTATTAACATGCATTAGGGATGAAAATACCAGTCTAAAAGTGATCGTTAAATTTATTTTATATATTTTTTTAACTTTCGTTTTTTCAAATAGTTAGTTTTTTTTTTGTATAAATTTTTTTTTTAATTTTAAAGAATATTAGTTTTAATTTAATATGTAAGGTTTTTTTTTTTTTTTTGTTATATAAATTCATTTAAATAACTACGTTATATTTATAGATAATTTTTGTAATTAAATAAAATAAAAAATATTAAAAAAAAATTTTAGTTTTTTAAAAATGTATGCCCAGTATAAAATTTAAATTATTTTTTGAAAATAGGGATAGAAAAAAAAAAAATATGTATATACTTACAAATTCTAATTGGACCTCTATATCTGAACTCCTTTGTAATACTTTAGGGGGGTTAAGGTCACAATCTTAAGTAGGTTGAGCTGAGGAATTATATAAGGCAGTCCACTCCCTTTTCAAGTTACTTCAAGCTGATATGGAGCTAACACGGGGGTCAGAGGTCACTGTCATTAACAGAGTCGCAGGAATGGGCTGGTATTGTGAAGTTATAGGAGATATTTTTATACAGTAATTTAGTTTAGATTGAATGAGTATCACTTCGATAGATATTTAAAAATTTACAGAAGGGGGGGTATTTAATTTTTAAACATACTTGAAAAAAAAAAATTAAATTTTTGCTGTTTAAAAAAATTAATTTTATTTTATGAATTTAAATTATTGAAAAACATTTTTTTTTTTCAATATAGATAATCAATTTTTTAAAAAAAATAACTAAAATTGTTAACTTATAATTATAAAAATAAAACCTTAATTGATGTATGGCATGTAATTTTTTTCAAAAACACACCTAAAAAAAAAAAAAAGCCGAAGTAAGATTAAAACAATATGATAATTATTTATAGGTTTAATTTCAAAAAAAAAAAATAATTATAATTATATAATTACCCGTAGTTATATTTTATGTATATTATTTACTCCTTAACTTAATTACAATTTCTTTTTAATAATGAGAAAATTTTTACTCACCAGAAATTGCTTTGAATTATCCATTTTTTCTATGTGATTACTAAAAATGTCAGTTGTGTTATGTTCAATAAACTATTCCAAACTGTTGAGGAATCTAACTTGAAACTTGAATATATACAAAAATAATTACCTACTAAAAAAGATACACCGGTTTTTCCAACACGGATGTAACCTAAAAAAAAAACTTGTTTATCATGAAATAGAAATTAAGTTAATCGTGCCAGAAAAAACTTGAAGTAGAACATATTATGACCAACCTGTTTGGTACGGGCGCGTACGCAAAGCATATACCTTCAAGCAAATTCCATATGATATTTCAAATTACTATAGCTTCTATAGAAATGATACCTCTTTGCTAATGATCCTGGTAACCCCAATTCGTTGAAAACCTAAACACATATCTATGCCTTCAGGCGTAAGTTTGCATTTAGGTTCTGTACGAATTGGGCGCTTACTACTCATTCCCAAATAAAATATCTCTAAGGTGGTCGAACTCTGAATCCAGGAAACGTGGTGAACAAACTTGTAATACTATGCTGAACAAAATAGTTGTCTCAAAATTTTGACTGGATTTGTTTGGGAAATAAATCGGTTTGAGAGACGGGTTGATTGCCCTCAAATCTCTTTTTACTCTTAGAAAGGACACTAGAACTTTAAATTTTGAACCGAAGTAGCTTCTTTAAATGTTTCAATGATAATAGCTATTATACAGAAGTGCTTCCATGATATTGCTTATATCCCTTTTTGAAAACCTGCATGCATACAGTTTTTTCGTTTAATTGGAACTCCCCCTAAACGATTCCTCAAAGTTTCACCTAAATACTCTTAGTGTCATTAGTTACAGTAACTTTAGTGGTAGTATTAAAGGTATACACATAGTGCCTTCTGGATAGTTCAAAATCCCCCATGACTTACTCTTAAAGGTCTAAATAATATAGGTTGTTCTTGAGATATTGCTTTGTCACCTATTTGAAAGTCCATATGCTCATAGTTTGTTTTGATTAGTTCAACGTCCATCTAAATATTTCTTATATTTGATTACTGAAGATATTGTTATATTCTCTTTGGACTACTGGTTACAAAATGACTATCTCACAATTTGATCGAATGTGTTTGGGGAAAAGAAAATATCAGGGAGAGGGGGGGGCTATTTTCTCTCCATCACGCTTAACTCTGAAAATGAACTAGAACTATACATTTCTAATCAAATGAGCCTCCTCTAAAGTTCACAAGACCACCCCTTCATATATCCCTCCAGGGCATAACTTACAAACCTTGCCCTGAGGGTTGTGGGGGGGGGGGGGTCATCCCCAAAGTCATAGTTTCTGGACCTTTTAACTACGCAGAACAAGATGACTATCTCAAAATTTGTGTTTGGGGAGATTATTGACGTGGGGGGGGGGTGGTTACCCTCCATGAGCTCTTATTGAAGTTTCTATGACATTTCTTCCTATGAGAAGTGCCCTGGTCTAAATAAATAAAATAAATAACATATTGTTAGGACTATGGGTGCCCATGGTCCTGGCATATGTTTATACTTAACTCAGATGGAATACTGAATTGGAAAAGAATATGTCTTGAAACTAAGTAGTTTTTCAGAATTTCAATTGAAGAATGCAAATTGATGACTGAATAAGCATAGTCCAAAGTGTTAGGGTGACAATGTTATACAATGGACAGCGCAATAATGCTGCCTAAATAAGGACCGATATGGGCACAATGTATTGTTATTATTCTTTCTTTTTTTTTAGATCAGGGCACTTCGTGTAGAAGGAGCTGTCGTAGAAACTTCGAAAAGGGCCCATTCGATTGGAAATTGAAAGGACTATTGCCCTTTTTAATAGTCGAGAGTAATTAGAGGCAAACCAACTCCCCCCCACACCCATCATAACCCCAAACACATCCAATCAAAATTTAAAAATAGTCAACTTGTTCAGCATAGTTGAAAGGCCTCGAAATTATGTTTCTGAGGGTGACAACTCCCCCGCCATGGCCCCTCAGGGCAATGGTCGTAATTTATGCCCTGGGGCATATAAAGCTTTTGTAAAAAGAATGGTCGTATAAACTTTGGAGGGGGCTCATTGGATAGGTAATCAGAAGTTCTAGTGCCTTTTTTAAGAGTCAAAGTGATTGGAGGACAGATACTGTCCACCCCCCAAACGTCATATTTTCCCGAAATACATCTGATAGAAATTTTGAGATGGCCATTTGTTGTCATAGAAACTTCAAAAGGCTCATTCGATTGCAAATTGAAAGGGCTACTGCCCTTTTTAATAGTCAAAAGTAAATTGAGGGCAATAAACCCCCCTCACACTCATCATTTCTCCAAAAACATCCAATCAAAATTTTTGAGATAGCCATTTGTTCAAAGATCATATAAAAAAGCCTTGGGGTTCACACAAATCCCCACAGTCTGGGAGTAAGGGTTGTAAATTTTGTCCCTGGGCATACAAGGTTTTTAAGGAAGCAGTGGTCGTGTGAACTTTAGAACAGGCTCATTTAATTGAAAACGTATAGTTCTAGTTCCATTTTAAGAGTCAAACGTGAAAGAGAGCAACAAGCCCCCCCCCCCTGACATCCTCTTTTCCCGAAGCACATTCAATTGAAATCGTAAGATAGCCATTTTATTACTAGTAGTCCAAAAATCATATAGCAATGTCTTTAGGGTGGACACAACCCCACAGAGCCCAGGGTCAAGGGTTGTAAGTTTTGGCCCAAGGCAGATAAGGTTTTTATGGAATGGGTGGTCGTATTAACTTTGGATCGGATGGAGCTCATTTGATTAAAAGTCGGAAGTTTTTGTGCCCATTTAATAGTCAAAAGTGAATGAAGGGCAATCAGCCCCCCCCAAGCCTATCATTCCCCAAAATACGTCCGATCAAAACTATAAGAGAGTTATTTTGTTTGGCAGTCTTAAAAGATCCAATAATTGCGTTTTTGGGGATGTCTACCTCCTCACAGTTCTCGAGGCAAGGGCTGTAAGTTAGGCAATTAATTCATTGTTTATAACAAATACTATACAACAAATACATAGTATTTGTTATAAAGAAAGGTATTCATTTTTGAACTTTACTTTCCAAGAAGACAAAGGGCACTCAGGTGAGCCTTTCTGAGAATGTTGAGGGGAGTGTTGAACTTAATCAAAACACGTTATGTGTATAGAGATTGTCAAAAGGGCGCAACTCAGGAATAACTGAGCACATTAATTTGGAAAATTCAGGAAATGATAAGAGAGATGATCAAAAAGCCAATATTTGCTTGCTACCAATACTACTACAACTACCACAATTTACAATATTACACTACTCCATTTACAATATTGAAGGGAAATTTGAACTAAATCGAAAAACGATATGTGCATGCAAATTGTCGAAAAAGCATGCCTCAAGAATTGACTTGGGTATTACGTTGGGACTCTCAGAGAATGCTTAAAGGGGAAGATCATCTGACCAAAAGGCAATATGTGCACACTACTGCTAATACTACTGTTACTGCTAAATTTATTACTACTACTACTTATATTGCAACTACATGTAAGGCTAAAAGCATTGAGATGAATATTTCAAGAAGTATATGAACATACAGGTTATCAAAAGGACATATCAGCAATGCCGTAGCAATTGTTAAGTTGAAACTTCCAGGACTTTATGAGAGGGATGTTCTACTGACCAATAGGCAATATGTTAACACTACTATTACAATTACTAGCATTATATTACTATTACTAGCAATATCAATACTACTACTGTGACTACTATTACAACTATGCTTAAGGGCATGAAGGTGAAATTTTCAAGGAACTTTGATGGGGGAAGGTGAACTGAATCACAATACGCCGTCTGTATGCAGGTTGTCGAAAGGGCATAATTGCACTATTTTAGGAACAGTTTGGTGTGTGAAGTTGAAACTAACAGGGCTTGTTGTGATGGATGTTAAACTATCCAAAAGATCTTATTTGCATCCTAATGCTACTAATTTTACTCATACTACTACTACTGCTACGATTACTACTGCTAATAAAGCTTTGGCTACGACTATTAATTCTACTGCTACTACAACTACTGCTATTAAAACTAAAGGTATTAAGGCAAAAAATTTGGGATATATAGAAACTGTATGGAACTAATTCGAGATACACTATGCCCACACAGGTTGTCAAGCGGACACATCAGAAATACTTCAGGAATGGTTGACGGTATTAAGCTGAAACTTTCAGCGTGTGTTGAAGGGGATGTTGGAGAAACCAATGGTGCTATGTATAAGCTACTACTAATACTACTACTACTATTGCTACTACACAAGCTAAGGGTATTAAGGTGAAGCTTTTAAGGAATATTTAGATAGATATTGAACTAAATCAAAACAAACTATGAGCATGTGGACTTTCAAAAAGATGACAAAGCAATATCTCAAGGGCAACTTATATTACGTTATAATTCCAAGATCATATAGCAAGGCTTAAGGGGTTGATATAAACCACCAGAGCCTGGGGGTGAGGGTTGTACATTATGACTCTGGGGCATTTAAGGTTCTTATGGAAGGGATGGTTGTATAAACTTTAGAGGCGGCTCATTTAGTTGAAATTGGAAGTTCTAGTTTCCTGTTAAGAGTCAAAAGTGATGGAGGTCAACTAGCCCCCCCCCCCAACTACCCCTCTTTTCACCAAACGTAAATGTCACAATAACTGCTTACCCTATTAAGTTAGACCTTTGAAGGTAAGTTGTGGGGGATTTTGAACTAGCCAGAAGTCACTATGTGTATACTTTTAATACTACCACTACATTTAATGTAACTAATAATGCTAAGGATATTAAGGAGAAACTTTTAGGGAACATTAAGGAAGACGCTCAATTAAAAGAAAAAACTGTAGCCATGTAGGTTTTCAAAAGGGCATATAAGCAATATCATAGACAGCAGCACTATAATAGCTAGAAGTATCATTGAAACATTTAAAGGAGCTAATCCAATTCAAAATTAAAAGTTCTAGTGTCTTTTTAAGAGTAAAAAGAGAATGCAGGGCAAGCAGTACTTCTCTCAAGCCCATTTATTTTCAAAACACATCCATTCAAAATTATAAGATAGCCATTATGTTCAAGATAGTATAACAGTGCAGCAACTATTTCTTTAGGGATATTGGGCACACCAGCCCCCCAAAATTATGCAATTGGCCCATTATGCTTTAAAACTAAATCAAAAGGCATTTTGTTTATGGTTGCCCATAAGATACCTCAGCAATATATTGAGAATGACTGGAGGTATTAAGTTGAAAGTTTCAGGGCTACTACCAATACTACTTCTGCTGTTACAATTTAAATAAATAAAATATTGTAAGTGTATACAGGTTATCAAAGAGCATAAATAGAATCTTTGGGAATGATATTAAGTTATATTTTTCAGATCAACTCAGGAAGGTATAAAATTAAATTAAAAAAATACTATTTGTGTTGGGGCAATCCAAATATGGATTCCTATAAAAAGACATAAATATTTTTTTTCCATGAAAAAGACTATGTCAACAAAAAACGAACAGAAATCAATTTAAAAAAGTTTTCCACAAAATAAGTTCTTCAAAGAAAAATAAAGAGCTCCATTAAGCCAAAAATGAGGAGAAATAAAGTCAAATAATCTTCCAAGTGTAAAATTACCACAAATCCATATCAATAAATAAGTGGAATTCAAAACGAACCGAAATTACAATAAATAGCCAAGTCAAACTCAAAACAAAGCGAAAATAAACATGAGTAGGGCTGATAACTCCCATGCCTTCTCAAGACCAGAATATATTTGCGCTTTAGTGAATACAAAATACGTTTTAAATGTTTCCACTTTTTTTACCTTAATAAATAACAGACAATATTAAAACTTCAAGGAATAAATTTCAGTATATGTAAATTAAACTGACAGTCCATGGTCATTTGTTCAGTTTTTTTTTTCATTTTCATTTTTTTTATATATTATTATTATTAATTATTATATTAAATAAAAAAAGCGAAAACACTTAAAACGTATTTTGTTTTCCATAAAGCACAAATTATGTTCTGGTCTTGATAAGGCATGGGGGTTTTCAGGCCTACTCATGTCGATTTTTTCTTGTTTTGAGTTTGACTTGGCTATTTATTGTAATTTCTCTTCGTTTTGAGTTTCATTTATTTGTTGATATTGATTTTGGGTTGTTTTACGCTTGGAAGATTTGACTTTATTTCTGCTCATTTTTGGCTTAATGGAGCGCTTTATTTTGAAAAACTTGTTGTGTGGAAAAAGTTTTTAAAATTAATAACAAAATTAGCTGCTTTTTCTTCTAGATTAGGGTAGAATGGTTGGTCTTAGGGTAGGAGATTGTTTTGGGGCTTTTGACATCTCTTTTGTGGACCTTGCAGTAGCCAGGTGTGGCTTTGTTGATAGTTCAGGCCTGGCAGGTTTGTTGTAAGCTCTAGAAGAGAAACTATATGCTGGGCGACCTAAGATTATGGATATTATTTGGGCTTTTTAGTTGAAAATTAGTTTTCAATGGCTTGGTTTGTTTAGAAGTATTATTATATTGCCTCATTCCAATAAACTAATACTGGCAGGTTTTCCTCTTGAGGTCTTTTGAAGATTCCACCCTTTCAAAGTACTTAAGACACATTTACTTTTCTACAGATTTGTGATCATGACCACAATTATAAAAAAAAATGGAAGGGGGGGGGGCTGTTTTGCATGTAACTGATGAGTGACAATCAGCGCAGGTATCACATTTTATAGCTTCATTTTTCCTACTTGAAGATGTTTGACCAAATCTGAGGGATTTTGTATGTCAAGACCTAGAATGTCAAGCAATCCTCATTTCAAACCAATTAGAAAGAGCAGCTGAAAAGGCTATGGGGCTTATTTCTAATCAAGTTAATTTTCCAACAGTCAAGAAACGTCCTAAAATATGGTGGAACGATGATTGCAGAAAGGCAGTTGAGGATAAGAAAAAGGCAAGAAACAGGTTTCAAAGGCACCCTAGCCAAGAAGCACTGATTTTAATGAAGAGAACATAATCTCTGGTCAAAAAGACAGTACTAAAAGCTAAAAGAAGAGTATGGAATGATTTTTCCTTAGAATTAGACGAAAATGTCCCCTCAACAAAGATTCATACCTTTATAAATAAAATGATGGGATGTAACAAAAATACAAGCAGCACAGTCCCATCATTAAGGTCCAGAGACAAAATATTACATACTGATAAAGAAATGGCAGAAGCTTTGGCCGTCAGCTTTGTGAAAACCAAGATTTTGGCGACGATGAAACCCCTCAATTGCAAGCTCCATGAAACAGGCAAGTCAAAGGAGGAATTATTGGTGCGTCTGACAATAACAGAGTTGAATGATGTTCTGGGGGAAGTCAATATTTCATCTGCAGCAAGTGAAGATGAAAATAGTTATAAATGGGTAATTGAGTCTGGAAACGTTTTTAAAACCAAACTGCTTCATATTTATAATCAATCTTGGCAGAGTAGAAGATTTCCGAAGTTATGGAAGCCAGCTATCATTGTACCAGTACCTGAACCAGGAAAACCTGCTGAATGAGCAGTCTTACAGACCTATCTCAATTTTACCGGTCCTCGGTAAACTCTTATAGAAAACAATTCATAATAGACTGGAATAGTTTGTTGAATCTAACCAGTTACTACCAAGGTCCCAATCAAGTTTTTGTTGGGGTAGATATGCTGTGGACAATATGTGGAAGCTGCTATGAGACAATCCACAGAGCAAGGAAAGATTTTAATTGCCGTGTTGGTGGATTTTGAGGCTGCTTTTGACAATGTTGATAAAACTTTACTCGGCAAAACTCTTCAAAATATGGACAACCCAGAGGGGGTTATCAAATTTTTAGATAATTACCTATCTGACAGGCATTATAAAGTTAAGAGTCCATAGAGAATACTGTAATGTCTATCCAGTGCATAAAGGACTCCCGCAGGGGTCTTCACTTACCCCTTAATTGTTCACTTTGTTTCTGTTGGATTTAAAGTTCAGCTCTGATAATGCTTACAAAGCAGAGTTTGCTGACAATCTTTTGATTTGGAGCTCTGGGTCCAATGCAAATGTTATGGCAACAGAATTAAACCAGATTAATGAAAGAGCTATGGGCTTTTTCTGTGGCTTATTCTCTTCTGGTATCAGCATCAAAGACTAAGGCAATTATATTTTACAAAACAAAGGATTTGTCCCTCCCAAAATATGGATGAATGGCAATGAAATTGATTATGACCATTCACCCAAAGTTCTTGGTATCCATTTGGATCAAGGTTTGACTTGGAAAAACCATACTGATTTTGTTAATAAAGAGTCTTGCATGAAAAGGCCTTTTCTTTTAAAACGTTTAGCTACTACTAAATGGGCCAGCTCACCAACAGTCCTACTTGATTTTTACAAAAGGTTTATCCAGTCAAAGATTGAGTATGGTATTGAAGCACGCGGAGGATGTTGCAAAACAAGTTTAGCAAAGTTGGAAAACCTCCAAAACATGGCAATAATAATAGCCCTTGGTTTTCACAACCATACCTAAGTCATAAAGTCTAGGCACTAACTGGTATGCCATCAGTGCAAGAAAGGAGGAACACGCTGGTAATCAAGTATTACACAAAAATCCTTTAGTAATAAAATCAAAAACCTTTAGTAATAATTGTTCAATGAATAATAGCTGGCATATCCACTCTTGGATTCTTTTCACTAAACTAGTTTCCAACTGGAACAGTGAGGCAGGGAGTTGTATTTTACATCTTCAGCCTCCAAATGGAAGTTTAATCCTATTCAAGTATGCACTGAGCTTATAAGGGATAAGAAGTCAAGCTTTCTCCCCACTCAGATTAAGGTAGTTTTCAGACAGAAAGTCAAATGATTACCCTGATTTCCAACAAATCAAGACAGATGGTTAGGTAAAAGGGTCCAAAGCTGCTTCAGCTGCAACAATACCAAGTTACTCTTTGAATATTTGTACAATGCTGCCAAATGGATCTTCCATCCTGACTACTGAGGTTAAAGCTATGAATGAGGCACTTAAGGTAGTTAAAGCAAAAACTCCATTATCAAAAAAGTGTGTTGTCTTCTCAGACTCAAGGTCAGCTTTATAGTTAATTTTTAAAGTGCACAAATCAGCACCTGACTCTGATCTCTACTGCCTTTAAAGCCTTCTCTTTGACCTTCAACAGAGAAATACTATCATCCAAATTCAACACGTTCCAAGTCATCCAGGTATACACTATAATGAAATAGCTTATTTGTTGGCAAATTATACAGTGGATACACCCATTTCTATCAATGCCAGGTCTCTCACTCTATATGACAAAACCCAACATAGAATACCTCAAAAACTGTTCTTACCTCCTATTCTCATCTTCCCATTTTAGGACACTAAGGTTCTTTATTTCAGAATAAAGAGTAACTCTCTGATTTTAAGAAAGGAAGAATATGAATGGAATAAAAGGGACAACCCACACTGCAGGTTTTGTTTAAAATTGTGCCTGAGATCTAACAACAAATAATTTTTGAATGCTGCAGCACAGCTTACCTGACAGCAAATATCAAATGGACATTTGAAAGACTGAAGACAAGTAAAGATATCAACCAGCAATTTAAAGCCAATTATAATGCAACAGATGAAAGATACTTGTACAAAAGCATAATTGATTTTCTCATGGATAATAATATTGTTTGAAGAGACAAAAGTGAGTACAGAAGAGAGCAAGAGCAAGTAGTAAGAGCCATATAGGTACTAGCTGGCCTCCAGGCCTTAAATTGCTGGGAAATGACAGCTTGAGTACTTGCACTTCCCACAAGCCATCCAATTCCACTGTTTCTGATTTTCCTTGTGTTCTGTTATATGAAAACCAAGTGTATTATATTCTTTAACAATTACAGAAAAAAAAACTTATTGATTGTGTTGATGTTGACAGCAAAAAAAGAAAAAGCCTTTTTGTTTATCTGATGGTTGCATTAATTGTGTATTTAGAAGAAACCTCCTAGAAGCCAAAAGGAGTCTATTATAGATTTCAGGTGCTGTTTTTCATAAGAAGAAGAAATTCCAGGGACCAGTCAATCTTTATTATTCATTGGACTCTCTTAAGGAAGATTTCTAGAGGACCATGATAAATTACAAGTTTAAAAGGATTTACAGCTGGTTTCAACCAGGGTGCTAGTAAAATATTTATTTGTAAGGCCTATTCATATGTGCTTCATATTGAAACCTAAGCACCAATTTGGTTAATGCTGGCAGTAAAGTTGCAGTCTATGGTCTTCTTCTTCTATTTAACAGCAGGCGGGCTTTTCAGTAACACTATTTAGCCCTTTTCCTTTTGCTTCACTCTGTGGGCTACAGAGCTACTGGCTTGATTGCCTCATATTTATTAGATATATTCAGATATCTTTCAGCAGATCTTTCGACTCTAGGAGTTCAAATATAAGATGATAGATGTCGATTTCTATACTCTGTGTGCAGGTATAGTTGGCTAGGCTCTTGGCTGATAGTGGGAATTTGTGGTGTTTGAAGTATTTTAACAGTTTAGAAAGCAAGGTATGCTGTGCAGACGTCAGCATATTACATTCAAATAGGCAATGGCCGATTGTTTCATTATTCGTATTACAATACCTGCAAAGAGGGGACAGGGGAATTGAACCACTTGAATTAGAAAGCTTATATGAGAATGCAAGGAAATTTAGTCCATTTGTTCCAGAACGAATTCTATGATAAATTTTAGAAAGATACTTATTGGGACAGGGGGAAAGAATAGGATTAATCTTATTAAAATTAATATCTGATAGCCTCCATCGGTAAATATCTCTAATTGGGATTGGTCTCCCACTTGGCTGGTCAATATTTATAGCATTTTTTGCTATTTCATCAACCTGATGATTACCACTTATGCCAGAGTGGCTAGGAATGTACTGAAAGTAAGTTTTTATGCCACTTGAAGCAAGATTATCAATAATACTGAGACAATGATAAGTGTCAATGTCCAACTTATATTGAGGAGCTGAGGCCAGCAACTCAAGGCTTGATAAAGAGTCGGAATAAATGATAATATTATTCGAATTTTCAATCAAAGATTGGTTTTGCTTAAGGTGTTCTAATGCCATGATTATGGCATTTAACTCAGCAGACATTATAGATAAATTATTAAATAATCTCTCACCCATTGCAATTTTCAGGTGAGGAAGGAAAACACCACTTGCAACCTTCTCATCCATTTTTGACCCATCAACAAATATTTGGAAGTGATTTTTATAGGTAATTGTGTTAAGTTCTGCAAATTTTTTCTGAACAAAAGCAATGGGGGTTAAATCTTTATTCCATTTTGAAAATTCAGTATTTATTATGGGAAATGACCAATTCCATGGAGGGGATTGGGGAAAAGTAGGTGCAATAGACTTTGCTGGTACAGGGAACTTCTTTTGAATATTGGCATACTCATCTGCAATACCTCTATACATGGCTGGATTTCTTAACCAATTATGTAATGTGTGTGAGCTATTTGATTCAATTTTTGTAAGATGTTTTATCAAGAGAAAGCTACGTCTCTCCCTTATTGTTGTTAATCCACTCTCCATAAGCAGAAACTTGGTGCTTGTGGGTTTCCTAAGACCAAATATGAGACGTATTATATCATTTTGTGTTGTTTCAATTTTTTGCATCTGGGTCTTTGCACATGCACCATAGACAATGAGCCCATAGTCAATATGGGGTCTTATATGTGATTTATAAAACTGGAGTAAGGTTTTCTCCTTACAACCCCAGGGTGTGGAAAGAAGTCTTTTTAGTATATTTGCTGTGAAAACATTATGCAATATTTGCTATGGTGTGAAAATATTTTTTTCTGATCATCTTCTTCTTCTGAAAAACAGCACCTGTACCCCAAAATAGACTCCTTTTGGCTTCTAGCAGGTTTTTTTCTGAAAACTTGTAATATGTTGTTCACAGTAGTGATTTTAGGCCTCATTATCTGGGGGGGAAGCAGCTGTCCCCCTTTAATTCTGGTAAAGGAACTTTACTTCTACTTCAGGTTTATGTTCCTCTTTAAAGGTGGTTTCTATTTTTTAGGTTTGTATTGAACCATTTGAAAGCCAGGAAGGTCAGTTTTGGCTGCACTTGGAGGATTTCTTTAACTTCAATCATGATGCAACCTGCATTATCATCAAGAAACTCTTCTAAGGAGGGATTGGACATTTATCCATCCTGTGTAATCATGCTCCTCCCCACTTAATGCATCTATGGACAACTCTGTTGACATCCAGGTAAGGAAAAAGATACTAGAAATTCAGGAATGGCAGCAAAGAAATTCAGCTGAATTCAGTTGAAATGCAGCAAAACCAATTGACATACAAAAAAAAATCGGGAAAGGAAAAATGTAGTTGCAATTGAATAAGCTATATTTTGTAGGTAACAGTGTTCAATTTCTTCTCTGCAATATTTTGGAGTTTAAGGAGACTTTAAAATTTCGGTTGAAATGTGAGCTAGAGGAAGTTCAATTATAATGTAATTTTCTTTCAGCAGTTGTGGATACAGTCCACTTGCCTTGTAAGGGCGCCTTAGAAGAGTTGGTCTGGTATTTATTTTTGTGCAACATTTTTTGTTAATAAATGCAAGTGAGTGGTTTTTCAGGACCTCTTCCATGACAACTTCTATATTTGGAATGATGAGACTAACATTATAACTTGATGTACAAGCACTATTTTGTACATTCTTAAGGAACACAGATAGAAACTCACTATATTAATGTGTTTTCTGTTTGCTACTTGTGATAAAATACAGCTCTAAATTTCTTCATGTGCTTTTTTTGTGCTTTGGAGGTCAACACTTGAAAAGATCTTCCCATGCCACAATTTAGGCATTCCTAATTTTTGACAGCTAAAAAGGTTTAGAAGAATAGGAAAATAAGTCAGCAAACAAAGATTAGAATATTGGAAGCTACAGTGTTGACAGTGGTCAAATATGGTTCTGAAGCATGGGTGCCCTGAAAAGCAGATGAAGATTTGCTAGTTTTTTTCCAGAGAAATTGCCTACACATTGTTCAGGGTAACAAACTGACTGACCATATTTCAAACAGTAGGCTGTATGAAAAGTGTGGTTTTACATTGCTTTCTAGGGCTATAATCATAGGCAGCACAATAGAACTGCCTAAGTAAAGAGCAATGTGGGCACAATGTATTATTTATTTATTTCTTGGTCTTTTTTTTTTTTTTTTTTTTTTTAGAAAGGGTACTTTGTTTCAAAGGAGTTGTCATAGAAACTTTGAAAATGGCTTATTTTATTGAAAATTGGAAGGGCTAGTGCCCTTTTTAATAGTTGTAAGTGATTGGAGGGCAACAAATACCCTTTCCACACCCACCATTTTCCCAAACACATCCAATCAAATGAGAGTAACTTTTTTTTTTAAGAGTAACAAGAGATTGGATGGCAAGCAGCTCTTCTCTCAGGCCCATTCATTTTCCAAATGTATCCAGTCAAAATTCTGAGACAACCATTTTGTTCAGCATAGTAGAACAGTCCAGCAACTATATCTTTAGGGATATTAGGCATATCAACCCCCCACAATTATGCAATTGGCCCATTATGCTTTAAGACTAAATGTTGCTGTAAAATAAATCAAAAGACACTGTGGTAAATGGTTTATGACACCTCAGCAATATATTCAGAACAATTGGGGGTATTAAGTTGAAGCTTTTGGGGATACTACTATTACTACTTATGATCTTACAATTTTGATAAATAAAAAGAGTGTAATTGTATTGAGGTTGTCAAAGAGCATAGATAGAATCTTTTGGGAATGATATTAAGTTTTATTTTTCAGGTCAGCTTCAAAAGCTATAAAATTAAACTAAAAAATACTATTTGTGTCAAGATTAAAAATTGTTTAAAAAGCTTCTCCAACATACAAATAGCTACCCATACTATGGATTCTTATAGTTGAAAACTGAAAAATATACAACATTTTTTTCCCTGAAAAGACTATGTCAATAATAAACATTTTGAGAATTTGCTAAACTGCAATATAGCTGCACAAAAAGATATAGAGGAAAATGAAAAAGTTTGTGATATCTTAGATGCAATGAATGATTTGTTTTGTGAGGAGGAATTAGCAACAGTACTAAAAGGATTAAAAAATAATAAGGCTTCAGGTGCTGATAGTTTGGTAAATGAGTTTCTTAAATATGCTGGCTCTGAGGTTAACATGAGTAGGGCTGATAACCCCTATGCCTTCTCAAGACCAGAATGCAATTTGCACTTTACTGAAAAACAAAACAAATGACCCTGGATTGTCAGTTATATTGACATATACTGATATTTCTTTGTTAAGGTTTTGATAATTTTTCATTTGTGAAATTAAGAAAGGTGAAAACATTTCAGACATATTTTGCTTTCTGTAAAGCACAAATTGTTTTCTGGTCTTGAGAAGGCATAGGGATTATCAGCCACAAAGAAAAATCCTTAGATTACTCCATGCAGCAATTTAAGGTAAACTATTGGTTACTATGGACTGTTTACCTCTTGGTACCCTATTAAGGGCTGAAAATGGAATTTCTACCAGAAGTAATTATTGAATTATGTATTTATCTTTTTTAACTGGCGCATTAATAAAACAGCATACTATTTACTAGGCCAGATACAACCCTAGCCTGTGCCATAGGTTATAAAGAGCTTGGTTAAGCATAGATTAAGATGGAAAAGAGTATTTGTAGAAATTTTCTGCCTATTATAATGGAAAAATTCTAGACAAACTACTTTTGTAATCTTGGAAAGTAGTTAGGTTGGCCAAAATAAAACTTTCAGTAATGAATCCCGGGCCAAAAACATACTACAGGA
Organism: Artemia sp. Qi Xiang Cuo; assembly: GCF_049724085.1. Classification (NCBI taxonomy): domain Eukaryota; kingdom Metazoa; phylum Arthropoda; class Branchiopoda; order Anostraca; family Artemiidae; genus Artemia; species Artemia sp. Qi Xiang Cuo. The sequence continues at coordinate 13,873,876 of NC_142808.1, read as the reverse complement.
AGGTATTGCCAAGCAACTATGTTAACCCTCTTCTGATTTTGACATCTTAGAAACTGGCCTGCTTGACAGGTCATATATCTATTGGAATTTAGACAAAATAAAACATTATAATTTAATTTTCAGTTTCATTTTCTATTTTTTTAGTTGTGAAAATTCAATTTCTGTTATTTGAGTAAAATTTTAAGCCATACCAATGGGATTTTCTATATTTAGGAAATGTACTTCCAGATCTTCCAAACCTCATAAACTGGAATTGAGCAAAGTTGTGAAACTGAAAATACTTTTCTTGTACTTCATTTAGACAGAAGATTAATTTTTTAAGGTTTCACTTTCATAAAATAAATATTTTTAAAGGTCATCAAAGATGAGTGCCCACTAGAAGGAGAAGAAATGGGTTTGCAATGTTTGGCTATAATAGTCATTGATCCTTTATATACTAAGGATTAAATATTGACATTTACTACTGTCTACAAAACAGTATAAAGTCATACAAGTGACTTTTTATACCATATTCTGTTATAGAGCAAACATAAAAAAAGTCATACAGACAACTTTTTATACCTCATTCTATCATAAAAGAAACATAAATAAAGTCATACAAATGACTTTTTATACCTCACACTATTATAGAGCAAACATGAATAAAGTAATACAGTGTCTATTTATACCTCATTCTTTTATAGATCCTTTATATACTAAGGATCAAATATTGTCATTTACTGCTATATAGAAAACAGTATACAGTCAAACAAAAGCCAATACCATACTTTCCCTCATTCTTTAGAATTATAAAAATTCATACAGATGACTATTTATACCTCATTCTTTTATAGAGCAAACATAAATAAAGTCATATAGATGACTTTTGATGTCTCCTCTCTTAAAGAGCAGGATGGAAAAAGTCATACAGATGACTTTTTATGCCTCATCTCTTAAGGAGCAGCATGGAAAAAGTCATACAGATAACTTTTTTTGGTTTTCCTTACATATTGTAAAACTTAATGTAGGAATATACAAAGCATATTTTAAATAAAAGTGTATATTTGTTTTCCTATATATGTATATAGTTTTGGTTCTCCCTCTCAAATTACCCTCTCCCTAAGCCTTTTTCTTGAGGCAGATCCTATTTATTTTTAATGCTGAGCATTTTTGGTTTTCCCTCCAAAATTACACCCCCCCCCTACTGTCCTCAGAAATTGGGAACAAGGGGTCTCTAAGCTTTCCTCTTGAGGCAGATCCAATTTATTTTTAATTCTGACTATTTTTGGTTTTCTCTCCAAAATTGCCCTCCCCCCTCTCTCTTGCTCTTTCACACAAGTGTCAATACTGTCATTATGGTAGGACAAGAAGTCATCTGTAATATGTTTTATTGTTTATCTTATATAGAACTGGGGCAGTATAATGTATTCTGTATAAAATTTAGGTGCATCATCTATTATGTCTATATTGAAATATTTTGATTATGGAAAAATAGTGAGATTAAAAAACACTTTTGTTTAAAATGTGTTTTGTATTATTCTTAACTTTTGTTTTATAGTATATAAGTAAAACCAAAAGTCATCTGTATAGCTTTTTCCATGTTGGCCTTATGAGGATGAGGTATAAAAAGTCAACTATATGACTATATTTATGTTTGTCCTAAAATAGAACAAGGTATAAAAAGTCATCTTCATGACTTTTTTCTTATTCTAGGGTAAAAGACCTCTTTTTGGGAAAGACCACTTTTCTTTGGCATTTTGGAAAAATAGCAATGGGTTTTTGGACTACCCTTTTTTTTACTACAGTATGACACAATGCAAGTGTATCTCTCACTAGAGCCAGCCCAGTGGGAGTAATTTGTCATCATAAATCCAATGTGTGGTCTCTGTTTTGACAAGCAAGTGAAATGAAAAAAAAATATATTTAATATTTGTGATTTATAGAATGAAAATCAATAAATAAAAGTTAGATTTTTAGAATCAGAAGAAAATCAGCTTTCTATTAATATGTGAATAATACTGAAACACTAAAAAGATATTTACATCAAAACAGGATAATTGGTATTTCCAAAAAGAGGTCTTTCTAGGTAAGTCAATAAACTAATCATTTTCAGTGAATGATCTTAAATAATTTTAATAATAACCATGTTGTTGCATAGCTTGGATTTTTAGCTATTCATGGGCCTATACAAACCTTTTCAACTCTAATTTGATAACAAGATATGATGTTTTAAGTTTTACATAATTTTGCTCAATTGGATATTGGTCTTTTACCCTAGGCCTATATAATTAGAGAAAACAGAATATTGTCTATGTTTGACTTTATACTCCTTTCTTTACACTAGTAATTGACAATATTCTACTGTTCAGATATAGGCTAAAGAAATAATTTTCTATAATGTCAAATGTAAATAACCCAGAAGGAATGGAGGTTGGCACTTCAAAATGCCTTTCCATGTCACACCTTAGTCTGTAGATCTATCCCTAAAAGCTTCATTTTCCTAACCTTAGAACTTTCCAAGATGGGAAACAGTAGCTTGTCTAGAATTTTACCATATTTTTGTATGAACAACCTATGGCCTAGCTCTATTAGGGGTAGAAGATGGTGAAGTAATTATTGTGGTAGGCTAATTTGGCTACCATTGTATTTGGTAAGCTAGGTGTTGAATGGTACATCTTCTGTTATTGAAGTGTTTCTTTCTCAGGAAAAATTATCATGCAGGGTTAATAATAGGCTAGCCTAACCTACTTCAAAAGATCTTAAATTACCTTAAATTACCTTAAATCGCATCTTCTAGCGACTAAGGTTGCAGGAACCTGTAGATGTCGCCAGGTAGTATTGACAGGAGTTCGTTGCCCAATTCAATAGTGGATCATCACATCCTACACGTATACAGGACAGTTGAATATCACACACTAATAGACCCTAGTGGTGGATGCAGGCTCATCCCACTGCGTCCTCCATGGCTTGTTCCTCCAGTCATGGTCAACGCCAGTCTTGAAGCTGTTAACTGAAGCTGCAGAAACAGTTGAATCGCTCAGTGAATTCCACAACGGAACAACGCGATTGGTGAAGAAGTTGTATTTCTCACGCTTTCTGCTGAATCTTTGGCGGAGTTTTATGGGGTTACCTCGCGCTCTGCTAGACTGGTCCTGTTCGAGAATGGGCTTGATAACACTGCTGTTCATCAACTTATATGCCAAAATTACGTCCCCCTTTTTCTACGGTAGGTCAGAGTTTGCAAATCAAGCTTTTCTAGGCGTTGCTCATATGGGATTTGTTGGTTGGCAAATGGGAGCCTAGTAGCTCTTCTCTGGACTTTTTCCAGCAACTCTGCATCGCATTTAAAGTGGGGTTTGCAACTGCCATCCCAAACTCAAGATGAGGGCGGACAAGGGCTGTGTAAAGCTTCTTAATGACCCTGGGGTGGCGACTAGTCACTGATCGCTTGATTAGGCCTAGGATCTTGTTTGCCTTTGCGGCTTGAGTTCGGCAGTGACTATGGAACTTCAGCTTATTATCTATGATTACCCCGAGATCACGTTCTTCCTCTGCGCTTTGGATGGGTGTTATAGCACCAGTAGAGTCCAACATATGGTAGCTATGGCAAGGGTTGTTCAGTCCAAGATGTAAAACTTTACATTTGCTTGGGTTAAACTCTAGTGTCCAAGTTGAGGCCCATTGGCAGAGGTTTGTTAAGTCTTGTTGCAGGGCATTGCAGTCTTCGTCAGAAGCGGCAGGTCCAAAGAGTTTGGAATCGTCTGCATATAGTTCCAGCAGATTCTGGACAACCTCAGGAGCATCATTAATGTAGAGGTTGAATAAAGTCGGGCCCAACTTAGTTCCCTGTGGAACACCACTTCTGACATTTACTGGTGCCGAGTACACGAGGTTTCCGTTGTGGTCGTAGACTGCAGCAATCTGGATTCTATCAGACAGAAAGCTATGGATCCACTGGGCTACGTCTACATCAATGTGATATGCTGACAGTTTAATCATCAGGTACCGGTGGGACATTTTATCGAAGGCTTTTGCCTGGTCCAGTAGGAACACGTCTACAGGGGATCCCGATTCGATAACCTCAGTGATTGATTCATAAGCTTGGATCAGGTTCGTTTCAATGGACATTCCTTTTCTAAAGCCATGTTGGCCGCTGTAAAGGAGACCATTCCTTGTCATGTGAGCTATAACGGCATCATTGACAATTCCTTCAATCAGCTTAGCAACGACTGAGGTAAGGCTTATGGGCCGGTAGTTCTCTGGCTGGCTTCTGGAACCTTTCTTAAATATTGGAGTTATTGTTGCTGTACGCCAATCAGGTGGTAGTTTCTTTGTCTTCAAAGACAGATTATACAAGGAGCAGAGCGGTTCGGTGACTATATCAGAGATTTCTTTGAGCAGCCTGGGATGGATGCCGTCTGGTCCTTTGGCTTTGTTAGGGTCCAGCTTTGATAGTCTTTTCTTAACCTCTTCAGTCGTGATGATGAGTTTCGGCATAAGATGTTCGATATGTCTGGGGTCAGGACATGAGGGTTCAGCTGATGAGTCTGAGGAGAAGTTCGAAGCGAAGGTAGTGTTAAGCAAGTTTGCTATAGCTTCTGGGTCTTCCAACTTTTTCCCTTCAGCGTTGAATAAGAATGGTATTGATCGCCTGTTCTTATCTTTCTTGGACACATACCTCCAAAATCGTTTAGGGTTTTCCTTTATACTAAAGGCTATCTTCTCCTCATATTCTGCCATAAAATGCCTAGTTAGATGTCTCAACTTATTCCTGGCTCTGGCATAATGCTCCCAGTGTTGTGTGCATACACACTTCTTGTACTTCGAAAGTGCCTTTTTCTTCCTGTTCATGGCTCTTTTAATGGGTCGATCTATGTGAGGCAGTGTTCTAGGTGCCTTGACAAAAGACGTTGAAGTACAAAGCTGCTCAACATGGAGGACGGCGTTCTTGAAATTTAGCCAGGCTTGCTCTATATCATCACTGTTAGTCACTTGATCCCATGCAACCGCCTGTAGTATTTCCCTGATCCTGCTGTAGTTGGTATACGTTCGTTTGGTGCAGTTGTTTGGTGGTTGACTTATTAGCAAGTCATGGGAAATACAGAGGTGATCGCTAGCGCCAATGGGGGGCAGGTAATCAGTATTCACTAGCAGTCCTGGGTTGTTAGTGATTGTCAAGTCTAGTAGAGATGGTATCTGGTTGTTTTTGTAACGGGTTGGCTGATCAATTAATTGGTACAGATTATTATTGCCTAAATATTCCACAAACGGGTTAGTTGCAGTTGAACTTTGATGGTAACCTGCTCCATCCACCCACAAAATATCAGGCATATTTAGATCTCCAATTAAAATAAAATCTTGGTTACAATGCTTAGATGCATGATCAGCTAATTGAGTAAGAGCCCCATAAGAGGCAGCGGCATCTGGGCTGCTTGGGCTTCTATAAACGCATCCTATTAGAAGTGGCTTCCCCCAATAACAATATTAACAAAAACACTCTCAACCCATGGGGAATAATCATGATTCAAAGTCAAATCTCTGACCTGTAATACATCCTTCACATAAACAGCAACGCCTCTTCTGGGGTGAGTTGAGAGATTCGAGAACAGGCGATATCCGGGGATCATGATATGATCATCTTCCAGTGGGGTAGTAGAGTTCTTGGGGGTCAGCTCGCAGATACACAACACATCGTATTCTTCAGCAGTAGTTGTAAGTTTTAGTTCAGGAAGCTTATTTGTCACTGTATCAATGTTCGTGTAAAAAAGCTTCAATAATTTCTTTTGACTAGTCTGTGGAGGGTTACTATAATGTATCACTTTTGGCAAACTCTTGAAACTAATGTCTGATGAGCAAGGGCTCGAGCATGAATGGAAAGCACAACTATTATTGCCACTCTTAAATGAATCACTATCATCGACACTACTACAACTGTGGAAACTATTTACATATGGGCTATCCTCAGGCTATCTGAATATATGGGCTATCTGAATCCATTCCTAAAAGTCTTACTTGCCAAGCTCAGCAAGCAAACTTCCAAAGATAAGAAATGAATCTGCAGTAACATTCATAACTTTGCTCATAACTTCAGCCTCATAAATTTGCTCAATCCTAATCTATGATGTTTCTAAGATCTGCTGATATGTTTCCTAAATTTAAAAAAAATCATTTATATGGCTTAAAATTCAACTCAAATAGCAGGAATTGCATTTTCAGACCTAAAACAAGAGAAAAGGAAACAGATAACTGAAAATTAAGGTAGAATGTTGTTTTGTCAAAATTTTTATACCTATCATGTAGGCAAATTTCAAAGACTTGGAAATCAGAAAAGGGTTAACATAGAAGCTTTGCAATACCTTCCCAGAGTATATTTTTGGCCCTGGATTCATTGCTGAAAAATTCATTTTCCTAACCTAACCCCTTGAAAGATAGCAAAAAAGTAGCTAAACTAGAGTTTTACAAAGTCTGCAAATATTACTTCATAGCTTTTAATTCCATCGTGACATAAGGGTGAAATAGTCATGGCAGCAAATTAATTTTCTTTTACCTTAGACATCATTGACCAACAAAACTTGTTTTTTGACATTTCTTTGATTTCTTCTAAGTAATGGGCTTTTTGCATATTGTCAAATCCGGTGATTGCCAACGTTTTGAGCGAGTGAAAGCTAAGGCCTAAAAAGAGTGATTTTCGCTCGAAAAAAGTATAGTAAAAAACTTTGACTCTTAAGGACCACAGTAAGTCAGCAATGGTTCTGACTGTCCTTCAGTTAAAGATCTTTTTTTTATTCCAATTCATCAATTACAGTTCTGTTTAAGAAGGGAGCCCTCCTTGACTTTTATTTTGAGTGCATTAAAAAATAAGAGCCATATTTTAATGACTTCGATTTATGGAATTTTCTTAACTACATAACCCTTCGTTCCCACATGCTGCGGATTGCGGGAAAACGAAATGCGATATCCGCACTCTTTTTGCGGAAAAATCGCAAATATTTTTGGGAAAAACGCATTTTGAATGTGGAAAAATCCAAGCTAAACAAGTTATTTTTAGATTCTTCTTAGAATGATTCTATCTCCAACTGCAGCTGCTACTGCCCTTGTTTTGCTTCGCAGAAGGAGAAGAAGGGTAACATATTTCACTATTTTGATTAACTTTCTCTCAAGAACCGTCTATGCCCATAAAACAACAGTCTATCTTGCATATAGGCCTTTTGAAATCCAGGTCCCTGGGTCCTTCCCCTCCCTTTTTAGAAATTGTTTTGTGGATGACATGGACCGTAGTGCTCAGACGAAACCAAAACCCTATGTTTATCTTATATGGATGACAGTGCATCCCTAAGTAGTAATTCTCTTTAATTTATAGTAATTATTTTGTAATGTATAGCAACAAATATTGCAGTTATGGTTTATTATGCAAAATTACCAAATGGTTTTCAACCAATATTGCATATAGAATTATATTCAAAAAAACAAGTTTTTTCAACTGAAAGTAAGGAGCAACATTAAATCATAAAACGAACAGAAATTACTTCGCATATGAGGCGGGTCGCACATTAAAAAGAAAAACACAGAAAGCCTAAATTTTTTGTGTATGGATTACAGTGCATCCACAATTAGCAATTCTCTTTATTTTTTAGGATTTCTTCTTTAATATATGACAACAAATATTACTGTTAAATGGTAAAAGTATATATACAAAATCATTAAACAAAACAAAAAAGAGCCATTATTTTTCACCATTATTGTATTTAGAATTAAATTTAAAAATAAGTTTTTTTTCAACTGAAAGTAGGGAGCAACATCAAATCTTAAAACGAATAGGATTATTGAGGAGGGCAACCCCCTTCTATTTAGGAGGGGGTTCCAGCCCTCTCATATGCTTCGATTTTTATGCTAAAGTTTGACTTTTTGTTCCGATCACTTAAAAACAACTCCTGAAATACTTCGATCCTTCCTTACAATTCGTTACCATGAATTGTTTGATAAAATAAATATTCATCAAAAAGCTGGGACAGAATAGTCCCCTTCACAGTAGATACAGTAACTGCAATTTTAGACGAGAAAAAACAAAGTAAAAAAAAATTTATATCAGGCGATTATTTCTGTTTAAAAAGATGGGATGGGCAGCACCTAAGCCCCAATTAAATGACCAATAAACGTTTGTACTATTTATTTTCAAAGATTTAATTCAACCCCCCCTTTTTGTAGCTAAGTGAGTCAAAGCCAGAACGTCAATGGTGGGTGAGACCTGTCCTTCCGAAAAGAGAGAATTCTGGTGCATATATTATTCTTATTGAGAATCTAAGACAACTGGATTCTCAGTGGTATTTTGATTATATGCGAATGATGCCAAATCAGTTTCAATATATATTCCAGCTTGTTAAAGATAAAATATCAAAAAAGGACACAAGATGGAGAAGAAGTATTAGTGGACAGGAAAGATTAGCTCTTACACTTAGATATTTAGCCACTGGAGATAGCAAACGTTCGCTATCTTTTCAGTATTTTATTGGTAGGTCCAATGTAGGTAAAATGATAGATGAAACTGTTAAAGCTATATGAGATACCTTGCAACCCATTGTGATGAAGGCCCCTACTATTGAAGACTTTGAACAAATTTCAAGAGCTTTTGAAGAAAGGTGGAACTTTCCAAACTGCATGGGTTCCATAGATGGCAAACATATAAGAATTAAATGTCCAAAAAACTCAGGCTCAGTGTTCTACCACTACAAAAGTTTCTTCAATCTTGTTCTTCTAGCTGTTGCTGATGTAACATACAAGTTCATAGTTGGGGATATCGGTGCAGAAGGAAGTGCTAGCAATTCTGGGGTGTTTTCAAACAATTCTTTTGGAAAAAGCATTCTAGAAAGCACAATAGAATTACCCCCCCCAAAAAAGTCATTGGAACCCATAGTTTACCACCTGTATTTGTTGGGGATCAGGCTTTTCCATTAAGAAATAATTTAACGAGACCTTTCCCAGGAAATGAACAAGATTTATCACGCTCTAAGAGAATTTTTTATCACAGATTATCAAGGGCTAGAATGAGCGTTGAGAATGCATTTGGAGTGTTAGCTGCTCGCTGGAGAACATTTTACAGGCAATAGATAGTAAATTAGAGACGGTTAAGAACACAACCATGGCATGCATATGCCTTCATAACTATCTAGTAGCCGAGAGCTCCGATTACTGTAATTCAAGCTTTACTGACACTATTCGAGGAAACCGAGAAATTATATCTTGTCAGTGGAGGGTATAAGAGCCTTCTTTATGGAGCAGCCATTTGAAACAGCAAGGGTCCAATAATCACACGCTCCTGGCCAATGAAACCTGAATAAAATTTCAAGAATATTTCAATTCCCATGATGGACAGCTATCTTGGCAAAGTGACCATCTCTTTGGAATTTCCAGATAACCAAAGCACAAGAGAAATAACAGTACTTATAACCATATTTTCATCAATTTGTTAAAAATTAAACAGACATTTACTGTTTTTGGTCTTCTCTGATAATAGTTTTCCCAGTAAATTTTCTACTGACCCTTCCTTTCGTCAAACAATAAAAGAAAATTTAAAACTTGTCTCTTCGTTAAATCATAGTAAAAAATTTTTTTGAAAAAAAAAACAGGTCTGCACCTCATCCGTTGTTGCCAAGTCATATAACACCTGTTGAATTTTCAATTTTGCCAGGGCGCTTTTTTTCTGTCGAGTTGCTTCAGTTCATTACTGACATACATGTCAAATGCATAATCGGGATTTTGGGCATTCTTTGTTTGCTCCAATAGTAGTTTTTCTAATAGATCTTCTAAAACCTCCATTTTTTTCTTCTTATAACTCGGTTTCTTTGGTTCCGCATATGCTGAAGAACTTGAACCACTGTAACAAAAGATTGCTTGAATTAGTTATACTGAGTTAATTTGTACAAGTCAATGAAAAAAAAAACAATCATGATTATCATCATTAAACAACCTCAAGACCAAAACATAATTTGAAGTTAACTGAAAGGTTTGGGTAGATTAAATGTTTTCAATTGTTGAACTTAAACAAATTAAAAATTATTAAGACTTTAAGACTCTAGCTTTAAACAGAGATTCCGGTGATTTAAGAATAAACGAGTCATATTTCGGTTTTCTCAAAAGAGAATCTGATACTTTAGCAATCCCTGAAATAAATCTTTAACCACTTTCCCAGTTCTCTAATCAAGTACGTGAACAACCTTTTAGGTATCAAAGGGTGTCTGAAAGAAATGCATTAATTAAAATCTCAAATCAGATTACATAGCTCTCCAACTTATGTGATTGCTGGTTCGTTTTGTTTTTTTCGAGTGAATAAATTGTTTCCTTTACTTTGTCAGTTGTTCGCTAGTATCCGTCGATGGCAGTTCATATTTTTTTGGATTTTGTGCAAATCACGGATATTGGCGAATAACTCGCTTTTATGGTTGTTAGGTAGTTGGTTTTAATTTGTGGCTTTTATTGATACATTGTTTCGTTTCGCGCTGAAGAAGAGAGGCGTTTGTCCTCTCGAAATATTCGCTTTGTTTTTTCAGTATCTTCATTTGGCCTATAAAAACCCAATTTTTGCTCGTTTTCTTTCTTTATGTGATGTCAGGCCAATGTGGTTTAAGAAATTATCTTAGTAAATAAGTTTTCTTTTTGGTGGTAGCTAATCTACATCTTTACCCTTTTCATCATGCTAAACAAGCATATAGTAATGCATAATATATCCCTTAATGGTGTTTGGAACTTTCTTTCAGTATTTGCCTTAATGAATTAATTTTTGAAAAGTTGCTAGCATTCTCCTAATGCAAATATGCACTGATTCAATCTTGCTCCAGGAGTTACAAAACCTGAACTGAAGCAAAATTCATATTCACTGGCAAAATATTGCATATTTTATTTTCCTGTGATGGTTGAAAGCCCAATTGATTGAAAAATACACAGTAAATAAGTTTTCTTTTTGGTGGTAGCTAATCTACATCTTTACCCTTTTCATCATGCTAAACAAGTATATAATAGTAGATAATATATCCCTTAATGAAGTTTGGAACTTGCTTTCAATATTTGCCATAATGAATTAATTTTTAAAAGTTGCTAGCATTCTCCCAATGCAAGTATGCACTAATTCAATCCTGCTCTAGGAGTTACAAAACTTGAACTGAAGCATTATTAGATTTCACAGTAAAAATTCATATTCACTGGCAAAATATTACATATTCTTATTTTCCTTTGATGGTCGAATTCATTGAGTCTATGTTCTCTTTTTATTTATTTTTTTCTGTCTATTTTGTGTAGCCTAAGAGTTTTTCAATATATTAATTCATTCACTTCAGTGAAGTTAGTCATTCTTTCAGGTATGATTCATTTTGAGATTCCAAAATGTCTCAACACCCAAACTTTGTACTTTTATAAAAGCTTACCTTTTAGTTATTAAATAGTTGACATTACTCATTTACCCCGACTATAGAGAGGTTCATTCTAATAGAGAGCTGTACTAATTTTGTACTTTAGGCTTAATTCAATAACTTCAAATACAACATGCTAAACATTAAATTTTTAATTTGTTTAAGTTCAACAATTGAAAACATTTAATCTACCCCAACCTTTGAGTTAACTTCAAATTATTTTCTGGTCTTAAGGTTATTTAATGATGATAATCCTGATTTTTTTTTTCAATCCCCACTGAATGGGTATTGACAGTTTAATATATATATAGTGGTATTTTCTCCTTAAAGTCTTAATAATTTTTAATTTGTTTAAGTTCAACAATTGAAAACATTTAATCTACCCAAACCTTTCAGTTAACTTCAAATTATGTTTTGGTCTTGAGGTTGTTTAATGATGATAATCATGATTGTTTTTTTTTTCATTGACTTGTACAAATTAACTCAGTATAACTAATTCAAGCAATCTTTTGTTACAGTGGTTCAAGTTATTCAGCATATGCGGAACCAAAGAAACCGAGTTATAAGAAGAAAAAAATGGAGGTTTTAGAAGATCTATTAGAAAAACTACTATTGGAGCAAACAAAGAATGCCCAAAATCCCGATTATGCATTTGACATGTATGTCAGTAATGAACTGAAGCAACTCGACAGAAAAAAAGCGCCCTGGCAAAATTGAAAATTCAACAGGTGTTATATGACTTGGCAACAACGGATGAGGTGCAGACCTGTTTTTTTTTCAAAAATATTTTTTACTATGATTTAATAAAGAGACAAGTTTTTAATTTTCTTTTCTTGTTTGACGAAAGGTAGAGTCAGTAGAACATTTACTGGGAAAATTATTCTCAGAGAAGACCAAAGACAGTAAAAGTCTGTTTAATTTTTAACAAATTGATGAAAATATAGTTATAAATACTGTTATTTCACTTGTGCTTTGGTTATCTGGAACTTCCAAAGAGATGGTCACTTTGCCAAGATAGCTGTCCATCATGGGAATTGAAATATTCTTGAAATTTTATTCAGGTTTCATTGGCCAGGAGCGTGTGATTATTGGACCCTTGCTGTTTCAAATGGCTGCTCCATAAAGAAGGCTCTTATACCCTCCACTGACAAGATATAATTTCTCGGTTTCCTCGAATAGTGTCAGTAAAGCTTGAATTACAGTAATCGGAGCTCTCGGCTACTAGATAGTTATGAAGGCATATGCATGCCATGGTTGTGTTCTTAACCGTCTCTAATTTACTATCTATTGCCTGTAAAATATTCTCCAGCGAGCAGCTAACACTCCAAATGCATTCTCAACGCTCATTCTAGCCCTTGATAATCTGTGATAAAAAATTCTTATAGAGCGTGATAAATCTTGTTCATTTCCTGGGAAAGGTCTCGTTAAATTATTTCTTAATGGAAAAGCCTGATCCCCAACAAATACAGGTGGTAAACTATGGGTTCCAATGACTTTTTTTTGGGGGGGGGGGGTAATTCTATTGTGCTGTCTAGAATGCTTTTTCCAAAAGAATTGTTTGAAAACGCCCCAGAATCGCTAGCACTTCCTTCTGCACCGATATCCCCAACTATGAACTTGTATGTTACATCAGCAACAGCTAGAAGAACAAGATTGAAGAAACTTTTATAGTGGTAGAACACTGAGCCTGAGTTTTTTGGACATTTAATTCTTATATGTTTGCCATCTATGGAACCCATGCAGTTTGGAAAGTTCCACCTTTCTTCAAAAGCTCTTGAAATTTGTTCAAAGTCTTCAATAGTAGGGGCCTTCATCACAATGGGTTGCAAGGTATCTCATATAGCTTTAACAGTTTCATCTATCATTTTACCTACATTGGACCTACCAATTAAATACTGAAAAGATAGCGAACGTTTGCTATCTCCAGTGGCTAAATATCTATCCTCTCCACTAATACTTCTTCTCCATCTTGTGTCCTTTTTTGATATTTTATCTCTAACAAGCTGGAATATATACTGAAACTGATTTGGCATCATTCGCATTTAATCAAAATACCACTGAGAATCCTGTTGTCTTAGATTCTCAATAAGAATAACATAGGCTCCAGAATTCTCTCTTTTCGGAAGGACAGGTCTCACCCACCATTGACGTTCTGGCTTTGACTCACTTTGCTACAAAAAGGGGGGGTTGAATTAAATCTTTGAAAATAAATAGTACAAACGTTTATTGGTCATTTAATTGGGGCTTAGGTGCTGCCCATCCCATCTTTTTAAACAGAAATAATCGCCTGATATAAATTTTTTTTTTACTTTGTTTTTTCTCGTCTAAAATTGCAGTTACTGTATCTACTGTGAAGGGGACTATTCTGTCCCAGCTTTTTGATGAATATTTATTTTATCAAACAATTCATGGTAACGAATTGTAAGGAAGGATCGAAGTATTTCAGGAGTTGTTTTTAAGTGATCGGAACAAAAAGTCAAACTTTAGCATAAAAATCGAAGCATATGAAAGGGCTGGAACCCCCTCCTAAATAGAAGGGGGTTGCCCTCCTCAATAATCCTTTTCGTTTTAAGATTAGATGTTGCTCCCTACTTTCAGTTGAAAAAAAACTTATTTTTAAATTTAATTCTAAATACAATAATGGTGAAAAATAATGGCTCTTTTTTGTTTTGTTTAATGATTTTGTATATATACTTTTACCATTTAACAGTAATATTTGTTGTCATATATTAAAGAAGAAATCCTAAAAAATAAAGAGAATTGCTAATTGTGGATGCACTGTAATCCATACACAAAAAATTTAGGCTTTCTGTGTTTTTCTTTTTAATGTGCGACCCGCCTCATATGCGAAGTAATTTCTGTTCGTCTTATGATTTAATGTTGCTCCTCACTATCAGTTGGAAAAACTTGTTTTTTTAAATGTAATTCTATATACAATAATGGTTGAAAACCATTCGGTAATTTTGCATAATAAACCATAACTGCATTATTTGTTGCTATACATTAAAAAATAATTACTATAAAATAAAAAGAATTACTACTTGTAAGCCATGGTAATCTCCATCTAAGGTAAGCCATGCGTTCTAGCCCAATAGAAAGTTTCAGGTAGGTCAAACATCAGAAAGGTAAGAATTCTTCCTTTTATAATTTTTTTTACTCTGATAAGGGCTGGATTTGGAAGTCTGGGATTTTTGCTGTAGAAAATTATGTCATCAAACTTTGCTTAGACAACTGTTACATCATCTTTGCAACTCTGGGTTATCAGCACATCGCCATTGCGTTTTGTCCCCGTTTGTGGACGCTGGGAAACAAGGGTAGTTGGACCGATGACACTGTAGTAGTGAATGTCAAAGGGACATCTAGGGGTCTCTTGTTGTTTTTACAATTTCTGTTGCTAGAGGACACCAAGGTATTCGATAAGCACATGTCCTTGTTTGTGGACAATGGGAAATTCAGAGTTCCATGCACGGTAAGACCGGAAAAACAAGTAAAATCGTATCCATGGGATCGCATCATCTCGAACGAATAAATTTCCAAATGGGGATAAATCCATTTATTTAGACAGTGAAAAAAACAGGTACAAAAGTCCAGATATTTCGATTACATATACAGCAATCGTCATCAGTAGAATTACTAAAATAACATAACTGAAACTAACATATTTATATACAAAAAAAGTAACTTTTCAGGTCATTCACAAAATAATTAACTTCCGGCTTATTCACTGGATTATTTTCAGAGAAAAGTCACTGACAGAGTTCATTCAAAGTCTCGATGTAAATTTTCTTCTTTAATATGGCCCAAACGTAAAATAAATTTGTAATAAAGATGGCTAAGTCTTCTATGTCTTCTAATTGCAAAAGAAATGTTGAGTTTATAGTTGTGTGCTTGGTAGGTCTTATTTCCCCATATATACGACGTATCGTGTCTTAACACCTTTAAGTATGCATTTCCTTTTTATACCGCACTGCAGTTGTATAAAAAACGAAAAAATTTACAAATGGGGATAAATACATTTATTTAGACAGTGAAAAAAAAACTGTAAAAAAAATGTTTTTTTCACTGTCTAAATAAATGGATTTATCCCCATTTGGAAATTTATTCGTTTGTGATAGAACGGCAGTGTGGTCTAAGAAGGGAATGCCTACTTAAAGGTGTTACGTCACGATACGCATCATCTCGGAAATCCGAAATCTGTGAATAATCGGCATAGTGTTTCTTTCAGGAATGGAAAGACGAAAAAAATCAGTGCTGCAGATTGCCTTGTCGTCTTTGACGATCTCGATGTTACTAATCTTTCAAGCGAAGAAGATGACAGCGATCCCACATGGGATCCATCTGACTTTCCAGGAAATGCGGAAACCTTCTACGAGCTGCTTGGCGATCAAGAAACGGAACTCGGCTGTGAATTCGACGGTGCAAGTGAAAGCGATACAGTCGCTACTGGTATTGAGGATGTTATTTATGGATCTGCAAGTGCTCATATTTCTGAGACCCAAGCTGTAAGTTCTAACAATGGAAGCAAGCGAAAGAGTGTTTGGAGAGCTGCTGACCATCCATTAGCAGGAGCGCGACCGACCTTCCAAGCAGACCGTGATGAATTGCTGCCAGACATTCTATTGCTGAAGGAGCCAGTAGAGTTTTTCCTCAGACTGTTCCCAGATGCCTTGATCGAGAAAATTGCTTTCGAATCTACCCGCTATGCTGTTTCACAAGGTAGCAGTTTCAGCATTTCTGTACATGAAATGAAGCTCTTCCTGGGGATAAACCTAGTAATCACTTACTTCAAATACTCACGCCTGAAGTGGTACTGGAAATCTGACGAAGCAATGCGGATTCCGATTGTTGCTGATTCAATGTCTCGCAATCGTTTTGACGAAATTTCCAAATACCTTCATTTCAATGAAGCGCAGAGTGGGGAAAATGATAAATTTTTCAAAGTAAGACCGGTTCTTGACGTTTTGAAGAGTATATTCTTACAAAATGGTCCTCTCGAAGAACACCACAGCAAAAACGAAATGATGATACCCTTCAAAGGTCGCTCCCAAATGAAGCAGTACATCAAATCCAAACCCAAACCTTAGGTTTTCAAGTGTTGGAATCGAGCTAGTTCTTCAGGACACATTCACGAGTTCGAAATGTATGAAGAAACTGCGTTAGAAAAAGAAACGTTTGGATTAGGCGTTGGTGGTGATGTCGTTGCTCGTCTTTCCCAGAAATTGACTGGAAGAGGTTATAAAATCTATGCTGATAACTTCTTCACCTCAGTTTCGCTAGCTGAGTATCTCGCTGGAAATCAGATTCATCTCGTTGGGACAGTCAGACAGAATCGAATCGCAGAAGCAGCTTCCAAGCTGAAGCCAGAAAGAGAGTTGAAGATTGAGGGTCGTGGAGCAAGTTCTGTCGTCACAAATAACAATGTCACAATTTTGCGCTGGTTTGATAACAAGATCGTCCACACCATTCCCACCTACGCTGGTGTCGAACCTCAAGATGAAGTCAAAAGGTGGTCAAAGAAAGACCGAACGCAAGTACCAGTGAGGCGTCCATATGCCATTCAAGAATATAACAAATCAATGGGAGGTGTCAATCTCATGGACTATTTCATTACTTTGTACCGCCATAATCGGAGAGGGAAAAAATACTACACGAAGGTCTTTTGGAACTTCGTTGACGTTGCATTTGCAAGTGCGTGGATTCTGTATCGAAAGGCACAAAAGGCAGGGATGGAAAAGCACGATTTAGACGCTGGACTGAAAGAGCTTGGCCTATTGGAGTTCAAGGCCAGTGTAGCAAGAACTTTGATCAACACCGGGAAAACTGGTTTTGCAGCATCTGTTAGACCTCGCGGGAGACCTTCCAAATCACTATCGGTTTCTCAGACACGAAAACGAAAGTATAATTGCATTGTTGCACCGGAGATTCACTACGACGGACTGACTGGCCACTGGCCTACCAAGACGAATGCCACCAACGCAGGACGCTGTTCGCTAGAGTCGTGTACTATCAACTCGATGATCAAGTGTGTGAAATGTGAAAAGGTTTGGTGCCTTGAATGTTTTGAGAGTTTTCACACACGCTACAGTTTTTTGTAGTTTTTTGTAATGTGTCAAGTGTCAGTTTTTTGTAATTGAAAATAAATAGATGATACTTTTGTTCGCAAATAATTCTGCTGGAAATTGTGAAAAATTAGAAACCTTAGTTCCCACCGTCCACATATGAGGACATATTTTTTATGCACCACAAAGTGGTGATGTAAAGATGCAAGTTACACCACTAGAAAGAGCGCATTTTTCTCTCTCAGAAATGACTATTAAAAAAAATCCTACCAACTTTCTTAAAATTCGGGACTGAAAGGGTTAAGGGATATATTATCTACTATTATATGCTTGTTTAGCATGATGAAAAGGGTAAAGATGTAGATTAGCTACCACCAAAAAGAAAACTTATTTACTGTGTATTATTCAATCAATTGGGCTTTCAACCATCACAGGAAAATAAAATATGCAATATTTTGCCAGTGAATATGAATTTTAACTGTGAAATCTAATAATGCTTCAGTTCAGGTTTTGTAACTCCTGGAGCAGGATTGAATCAGTGCATACTTGTATTAGGAGAATGCTAGCAACTTTTCAAAATTAATTCATTAAGGCAAATACTGAAAGCAAGTTCCAAACACAATTAAGGGATATATTATGCATTATTATATGCTTGTTTACAATGATGAAAAGGGTAAAGATGTAGATTAGCTACCACCAAAAAGAAAACTTATTTACTGTGTATTATCCAATCAATCGGGCTGTAAGATGCATAGATACTGTCCAGTAGGAGCAGGATATATTGTAGGTTATATTCTGGTTCTATTGGCAGGGGTCTGCACACTACACAACAGGGATAGCTAGCCTAATCTGCACCTTTAACAAAGAAGAAACAAATAAACCAAAAAGTGCAAATATTGAATTAATAACTAGAGAAAAAGAAATGAAAACATCTAGGCTGTGTCACAAAAGCTGGCATAAGCCTTTTTCAAAAAAGTATAAAAATGATGTCATTTCACTAGTTGATAGATAGTCTATCATCCATCCATCCTAGGGCAGAACTAAGGTAGATAGGCATGGAATAAGGGTAATTCAAATGGTCTCTGAGTTTTAGCCAAGAGTTACTGCACAGATACTGTCCAGTAGGACCAGGATATATTGGCAGGCTATATCCTGCTTCTCTTGGCAGGGACTGCACCCTCCACTGAAGGGGTAGCTAGCCTTATCTCCACCTTTAGCAAAAAAAGAAGCAAATAAACCAAAAAGTAAAAATATCAAATAAATAGTTAAAGCAATGAAAATGTCCAAGCTGTGTTTACTGTTTAGCTTACCTGATAGTCCAGTCTCCCTGGAAACTTGCTCCCACGCCTTGACCAGCTGAATTTTGTTATGGTGGTCTTTGTGACTTCTATTGAAGAGCAATTCTTGAAATCGAATTGATATTATCAATTTTTCAACAGTTACATTTTTATAAATATGAATTATTCTTCAGTTGCTAATCCGCATGCGTTTTTCAGCAAGTATTGAAAAATTTCAACGCATGCGGATTTGCGTTTTTCCGCAATATCGCAAAAAAAAAATCTTTGCGGAATCCGCAAATCCGCAACGATTTTCCGCAATCCGCAGCATGTGGGAACGAAGGGTTACTAATCCGCATGCGTTTTTCCGCAAGTGTTGAAAAATTTCAACGCATGCGTATTTGCGTTTTTCCGCAATATCGGAAAAAGAAATCTTTGCGGAATCCGCAAATCTGCAACGATTTTCCACAATCCGCAGCATGTGGGAACGAAGGGTAACTCAGGACAAATATTTTCCCAGGTTTCTGCAGTAGTTACTTCTGGACAACTTGGAACAAAGAAATTTAAAGAAAGTAACTTTCTATTGAATTTTTGCCGTACATGGAACAAAACTTAAGCCAAAGAAAATAAAGCCTTTTTCTCTTGTGCAAGATTTTGTCCTGAAAATTGTTTTCCAATTTTTATATCTAAGGACCAGCTTTCTGGGCACATCACATGAAAATGGATAACTGTTTCTACTGTAAATATATTACTTGGAGCACATTCAGTCCTGTACTATTTCGGTCAGCAGTCGGTTTCTAACTTGGTTTTCAGGTTAAAAGCTTGGAAATTTTCTGTTGGGTATTTGTGCTTGAATATGATAAAGCGGATTGATTAAACATAAATTGAGACAGCTCTTTATGCAATATTTTTTGTTTTTGTCAAACAAATTTTTACAGACGACCAAAAAACTGATAGATTATCCAAACATTCTTTTCCTACTATGATCACAATAATATATATGACAACAGGGGCGTAGCTCCAGCATTTTTTTTGAGGGGGCAAAAAAGTTCCACATCCAGAGAGTCAAGGGGCATGGGCTATATAATAGCTTTTTTTCCAATTTATTGGGGGGCAACTGCCCCCCCCCCTTGCCACCCCAAAACGACGCCACTGAATGACAACATCACAATATGGTAGAAGGTTGCATGACCAAGTTTCAATTGAATTCCAAACTTTGTCACGTTCCACTTTGGTGTCGCGTAGCAAAGTACACTTGGCCCTAACTTTGTACATTTCAGTGCAAGAAAAAGAATTTAGGCTAATCAAACTTCAGATTCCAAACTCAGGATATTAGGTGCAATCTATTTTTGTTTTTTCGTTTAATAATGCACTTGCGATTGAGAAGCGAAAGATGAGTCTACCGCAAACTCTCCAAAAGCCCAGGGAGCAATTTTTCAATTGGATGAAACTTTTTACTCAGGTTATGGATCTTGTTTATGACAAAAGAAAGAAAGTACAAAGTAAGTCTCATCAAGGGTCCTTCACAAACGTGAGAATTTTCAAAACCTTTCTTCAACCTTCAGCTGAGCGATCTTCTAGTTGTGTAGAGTAGAATAGAAGGATAGGGTTGCAATGCTCAAGGATTTGTTCAGCAGATGCTTCTATGGCGAGCCACTGTGGTCTGCAACGCATGCTCTTCCACTTGACAAAAATCCTGATATCCTTTTAGCTCATTTTCTCTTTAGACTATTTTCCACATAATAATGCTACAAAATTACGTATAAAAGCATTGATTCCTTCTGGCAAAGTTTTAGCTGCACATACAGAACTGAGAACAAGAGAACGTTTAGTGCAACGTACCACAGCCAAATATGGTACATACTTTTTCAACTGCATACCAAGACATTTTTGCTATCCGGTGTTATAACTTTCTCTCTCTTCTTCTTTTTCCTTCAGGCCCACTCAGAGTCAGCTAGAATTAATAACCCTATGTGCTGTGCACATTATTTGTGCTACCCATAGCACTTTGAAGAGCTATAGTCCAGGCATAGGCACCTATGCTAAACGTGGCTTTAGATCCTGAATAATATTTGGGTTGTTTGGAGGGACATAGTAAAAATCTCTGTTGATAATAAGCTATCAGCATATTACTTGTCAGATATCGACGTGGCTAAACGATATTTTCAGGATTTACCCTTTTCTTTCATTTTGATAATATAAGTCCAATCAAAAATAGTTCTTCACCATCCCAGCTGGCGACTAGGCTTGCAGAATTTTATCAGTTTAGAGCAACACAGCCATTACAGTAACTGTGTTTTGTTGGTTGCTTGTATATCACCTTCCCATAATAAGATTATGTGCTCACTCTTCCTTTTCCAGCAAGAATGATTTCTTTTACATCCATTTGTAGGCTGTTTAGACGGCTATGTCAAACTGTTTCTTATTTTTTCTATTTAATTTGACTCTGCACTTGACAATTCGATCTTCGGCTACAGAAAAACTGCCGGTCAGCAGTTGCGTCCCTGGAATTGAGTATCCAATTTAAAGTTTTTTATTTTGTCAGAACCTTTTCTCTCATTATTTCGGGAAAGAGTGAAAAAAGAGTTGCAAAAAGAGTAATTTCCCTAAAAAATTGGTGAAAAGAGTGATTTTCCCTGTCAGTCGAGAGAAAGAGCGAAATGAAGCAAAAAGTAAGACAAAAAACACGGAAGAGTGACGGTTGGGAACCATGGGGCTGATTTGGTCACCGAAAATCGGTGACACCCCGGCGAGAAAATATTGATGAACTGCCACAAAAAAAGATTCCGTGACCACTGCAAGGCTTCGCGGTGGTTTACTGCTAAATTGTTACCCCGCCGTGTTTTTTTTGGGAGCTTGGAGTTGAGCCAAAAACAGAGAGCAGTCCTATAACTTTCCTGAACTGAAAGATGTCAAATACCTGGCACTGCTTAAGACTTCATTGGTAGGAGCTGTTTCTAGATCGACTACTAGCAATTCATCGCAGCACCGAGCCACTTAAAGGCAACACAGGTGCGTGCGTTCTTCCTCCATTCCGCTTTTGTTGCACTGCAATTTCAGAGTACTATTTGAATGCTATTAGTTCCGTGTTTTCCAATACCCTAGTCTTAGTTCGAAGCAAATTTTTTTATTCTTTCATACTTTTAGCATCACTGAAAAAAGCAACCCACGTTTACGGTAATTCTCCTGTTTACATCTTCACTTCATCAACCATTCTTCACTATTAATGCTATAGTGTTAAGTGACGCTATCACTTTTTCGATTTTCGCATTACCTAATGCCATCTCTGTATGATCATTTATTCCTATTTAAGGGACTAAGTCATTAAGAAAAATATGTATACCAGCAGCAGAGTCATTCAAAGGGGGAGGGATAACCAGGTAAGCTGGCCCGGGTGCCGCAGCTGAGGCTGGGGGATTCTCACTTTGATTCGACCTTTTTTGCTTATATTTGAGTCGGGAGGGGTGCTGTAATTCACTTTTCCCAGGGCGCCACCAACCCTATGAACGGCTCTGACTAGCAATTTTACACTGTTTTTTTTTTTTTTTTTTTTTTTTTTAATTTTTTGTATTGTTTTTTTTTTAAACAGATTAGTAAGCTAAACCTGCCTGTAAGCTAACTTACCTACCTTGCCCTTATATGATTAAGTTCTTGCCTCAGCTAGTATCAAATTCTTTGGTGTTATTGTGATTATTTTACGGCCAAATTGTTCTCTGTCTATTTACTCACTTATTTTTGTTCTAAACCATATCTTATATTGCAATTCTTAAACCACCTGAAAAACTGCTGTTACTGTGATTCTTTTTTTTATGCTGTAGGCAACAATAGTGCTAGAACTGTTTGGTATTAATTAGCACAAAACAATAAACTAACCCTTTCCAAAGACAAGACTTTAATTTACCAGGGGCGGATCCAGGACTTTTTTAGGGAGGCGCAAAATAGGTTGATCCAATAAACTTGCGTTAGGAGCAAGTTTAATTAACGCAAACTTGCGTTAATTAAGTAAACTACACTACTTTAGACTACGTTAGGGAGGAGGGGGTGCCCCTCGCCCCCTCGATCCGCCACTGTAATCTATGCATTTACTAACAGCATGGTTGTCCAAAAAAGTGCCTGTGCAAAAAAAGTGCAACCAATTGAGTGTGCAAAAAAAGTGCACACTCAATTGGTTGTCTATCTAACCATACACCTGCCATGTATTATTTCCACTGACCACTTTGTATGCAGGGCGATGTCGTAGAAACTTTGGAATCCCAGAAAAAGAACATTCTAATGCTCTTTTAAACAGTGGAAGTTCTAGGCCTGGGCAGGGAAGACAGCTACCCCTCCCCCCATTTCCTGACTTATTCTATCTTCCAGCTTTAATATTTTTACACTCCTGTGGTATACCTATCTCCTCTCCCCGATTATGAGGCCTAAAACCGCTACAGCTTTCAAAGGTAAAAAATGACTGGAGAGCAGCCGAATCTCCTTCCGTGTGGTTTTTGATCTCTATGGTTTCTGATCGAAATTTTGAGATAGGCTTTTTATTCAACGTATTTGTAATGCCTAAAAAGTACGTTAGCCCTGTAGTAGCACAGTGGATTGATGTTCTGCTTGCAATACGGGTCTAGGGTTTGATTCCCTCGACCGCGAGATTGGGGGACAGGCCTGCTCCCTGACCCTCTAAAAAAATACCCAGCAACCGAAAAGCCTATTGAACACCCTATACTCCATCAATGGCTCTGAAGCTTTTATCCTGTCCTTATCTTAAAAATTATGTTACTGGGTTTGACATGCCGCCCACAACCGCAGAGGCAAAGACTCCAAATCATGTAAGTTAGTCATTATTCAACAATGGGTTTAAGTAGGAAATGCGTGCATACTAGACAACAAAAAAGAAGACGAAGAAAAATGTAAATTCTAGTTCCTATGATTAAGCCAAAACTTGAAAAAGAAGAATCGGTACTGTTTGCAAAGTGGTAAGCGCGCGAAAAGTGAAGCTCTGTTAACGCTAATGAAATACAACAAAATAGGATGAAAATATAATAGTTCAGAAACAAATTTGGGCTATATGTTTGCACATTAGGGGAAGGGGTGTGGGGGTGATGGTAAAGCATTGCATACGTTAAATACGTAACATAACCTAATCAACCCAACTTAGGCACTTTTTAGTCCCCCGAAACCCCAAAAAACTAAAGTTTGAATATAGTTCCCGGAGTGAGAAACCCTTTGTAATGCAGATTCTTATACAGAGTCTCCTATAAGTACCGGGTTTTATCCTATCTGATTTTCAATACAATTGTCACGTGTTTACCGCTTTGTAAAACAGTACCGAAGAATCTTTATACACCTATGCAAAACTGTAACTGAGAAACACGAATATATAAAAAATCGTTTAATACGTCACGGTTTGTATAACAAATTTATAAGTTACTGAAAAGGTAGCAAATCACTGGAAAGCTGAGAACATCACCGGAAATCTAACCGGATTAAGATATTTTTGACTGTTGTCTCGTATGTTCCCTTGCAAGGCAGCTATGAAATGGAGTCACGACACTCGACTGGTTCGCCTCGACGTAGCTTCGAAATAATCTGTAATCATATGAGTTTAAAAGTTCTAAGATAAATAAAAAAGAATTACATCTCTTATGAGCGCAATTGCCGTATTCTCATAAACAATTCTGGAAAACTGACTTCGTAGGTTTGAGCGTTTCTCAGTTTATAAAAGCCACGGAAAAATTTCTATTATGCCTGGTAGATGTTTAAGGACATTGAAAAACACTTAGACTTACATAGCTTGAAGGCTTCAGCTTACTTTCATTATATTCCCAGACATAAGGTAATAAAAAGTTGATATTAAGGCACTTACTACCATCCGAAAAACAACCAGTGTTATACCAATAGTTTCAACGATCCCCTGAGAGAAGCGCTCATACTTCATTGTAAGTATTTCTAAAACAAAAACCAACTGTTTTTGATACTTGAATTGAAAATTCAAGTTTTAACAACAAAATTTCCGACAGAGTCGATAGCATTACTTGATTTCGACTAAAATGTATTGATCTCCTATTTAGCGAACATATAAATATTCAAAAGAGGGTAAGTCCATGGGCGCCCATATGGGGGGGCAGGGGGGGCTCTTGCCCCCCCTGGCTGAATGATGCTGCCTTATTTTTATATTTTTGTTCTGAGATTTCTATTATATAGCATTAAAAGTAGCAATTAGACGAAGTTTGCCCCCCCCTGGAATTCAGCTTATGGGCGCCCATGGGTAAGTCCATTTATTAGACAGTGAAAATAGATACAAAAGCCTAGATATTTCGTCCACATATACAGCGTCGTCGTCAGCAGATATATTAAAGCATTAAAATTGAAACTAACATATTTGTATAGAACAAAATAATTACTTCCAGTTCATTCACTAGATTTGTCCGAGAGAGTTCAATAACTAGGTTCATCCAGTCTTGAGTTGTAAATTTTCTTCTTTAATATTGCCTAAATGTAAGTTGAATTTCTATTGAAAGTGGCAAATTCTTCTTCGTCTTCTAATTGCAAAAGAAAGGTTGTTAAATTTATATTATGCTGATGACGATTGCTGCATATGTGGTCGAAATATCCAGACTTTTGTATCTGTTTTCACTGTCTAATAAATTGACTTACCCCATTTGAGCGGTTTTTGTCTGTCATAGAAACGCAGTCTCGAATAAATTTAAGGTAATTGGTAATTTGGTAATTGAAAAAGGTAATTTGGTAATTAAATAAATTACCAAATTTAAGGTATTACGTCGAAAATATCATGTAATTAGAAAAAAGGGATACAAAAGAGAAAAGACATCCAGTCCCGAGTATTGAATGTGGGTGGCTCCTTGTGCGGGTTAAGAGCCTTGGTGTGGCTCCTAAACAGAGAGACGTCAATAGAACTTACCAACCGATTAGTCACAGAATGAAGAAGTAGCTGAATGCATGAGGAACATAGTAGAAAAATACCACGTACCCAATACAATAAAAGAAACCTTGTAGGCCAAGACCTCATAGAAGGATGTAAGTGAACTATTTAAAAAAAAACTAGTAGCATGTTTTGAATCCAAGAAAAGCTAAATGGGTCAATGAGAAAAGACATTTTACTACTAACCGGAGAAAAGAAAATATAAGACAGTCAAAGAGAATATGAAAATTTGGAAAAGGTTTGAATGAGCGCTCATTTACGCTGTTCTGTTGTTAGCAGTTAAAAACATGCGTATTTTTCCCTCAAACCTTACCAGATCCCTTAAAAAAAAAAAAAAAAAAAAAAAAAAAAAAAAAAAAAAAAAAAAAAAAACAGGAGAAACCTCACATAAAACTGAAAAACGAACTGAGATGGAAACATTAAAGAATAAGTATTAAATGCTGAAGTTTGATAGTGGGGGTGTAAGTTCATTTCCTTTGTTTAGTATTTTAGGAAAGGGGTATTCTTATAAGGGAAAAAATGTGGGACCCCGCTTAAAACAAGTAGAAAATTGGTTGGTATTATTAAATGTTTAATTTTTTATAGAAAGACATTTAATAAGACTTCGAACCCTTTTATGGAAGAAGTCCACATGCCAACTTGTTTAAGGAATGAGTACAATAGAATAATCTAAATCCCATGAGAGCAGAATTGCTGCATGCTAAAAAAATGATTTTAGACAATTAAGTTTTTAAATTTGCCAAATTTTCTTTTATGCTAATAGAGGTTTTCAGACAGTGAGAATAATGCCTAATTCAGTCCCGTTTCAGGTTCACCCAAATAAGAAGTACAAAAATTCCCGCTCAATGGAACATTTAAGTACTATCAGAAGCAACGCGCTAGCGCTGACTGAGTAAAGAATGCTGGTTCTCATGTGTGTGTTTCTTTTAGTCACTTCAAATAGAAGGAGTGGTTGCAGAGACTTGGTAAGAGACTGATTCAATCATAAATTGGACGTTCTAGTTTCTTTTCAACGACCAAAAGCGGTCGGAGGACTACCAGGTCCCCTCCCGGATGCTCCCCATGCACACTCAATGATACCTGATCAAAATTTTGAGAATTAATTTCACTCAGAATGATCCAAACAGTCCAAAAATATATCTCCAAGAAGGGGGGGGGGTCTCTTGTACCCTCAAGAAAAAGGGGTCAAATTATACCACTGAACGATTCTTCACATAGACATTTTAGTGAAAAAGGTGGGCGTGTCAAAAATTAAAATGGGAATATCGTGAGGAGTATAAATAAGAATGTCTGGAAATAGAATAAAATTATGTAAATTACCAATTATCCACGGATAGGCTTTGTAGAAAAGTTGGGTATATTGTACTTCTTTTGAACCGGAATCATGTGAAGATATTTGATATGGGAGTTTGAAAATCTTTCTTCAACCTTTAGCCTAGGTGGCTATCAAAATAGTTCAGTAGAATAAAAAAAGGATGTTTTCTGTCGTTCAAGAGTCCTGATTCAGTGCAAAAACGAGGTAACTAAAGCTACACACTGACTTTGTTCAAAATGAACTAAGTTCTGATTCGGTGAAAAAATGAGCTTAGGCCTGACAAGAAGCAAATACAAGCAAAGTCAAAGCAGCAGGTTGAGTCGGCTCAAAAACAATTTAAGTCCAAAGTCAGTGAAAAAACGAGCAATGTCCAAGCCCCAAAAACTAAAGAAAAAGGTTGCATTCCAATTCATTATGGGAAAAAGGTTTCAAGCTACAAACTGGTTTGGTGCAAAAACGACTCATTACCTGATTCGGGGCAAAAAAAGCTAAGTCCTTATTCGTCACAAAAACCAGCCAAGCCCAGAGGTTGCTCTATTCGAGTAAAATATAATCTAAAGACTAGCTCGTTGCAAAATAAACAAGCTCTAGAATCAGTAAAAAACGAGGTAGGTACTGACTGTGTAACAAAATGAGCTAGTTATTCTGTGTAACAATGAGCAAAATTAAACTTAATTCTTTTCCACCACCAAGGTTTTGGCAAAAGATAAGCAAGCAGCACCTGAAACAATTCAGAAAGATACACTGAATTCTAATATTAAATTATTGGAAAGACAAAGTAGGTCCAAAGCTTCCGTCTTCTCATCACCATCTTTTTGGAAGAAAAGTCGATATGCTGCACCTTTTTTGAAACAGATTCATACAAGGATTTTCAAATGGAACTCAGAGAGGAAAGAAAATAACAAAATGAAAAACAAAATTAAAAAAGGTGAAAAAACGAGGATTTTGTCAGCCAGTGGCGAACCATGAAGAAGAAGAAATAAGCAAATATTTCGACAAGGACCTCCGCCGAGTCGTCCTCAGTGCTAAACAGACTCGGTGGAGGTCCCTGTCGAAATATTTGCTTATTTCTTCTTCTTCATGGTTCGCCACTGGCTGACAAAATCCTCGTTTTTTTCACCTTTTTTTATTTTATTTTTCATTTTGTTATTTTCTTTCCTCTCTGAGTTTCTTTTGTCATGTATAGCCGGTGTGGTCTAAGAATGTATTTACGTCAGGATTTTCAATCAGTAGCACTGGAGAGCCTAAGATCCCTTGACGGTAGGGATATGCCTAGTTATCAGATTTCAATCGAGTCACAGTCCTTTCAATATTTGGTCATATCCCTGGAACCACAGAAGCTACCAATCTCCATTAGAATTGGGGAATCAACCAAAGCTTGTCAAGTTCCAACTTTTGTCTATTACGCTGTGGCCTAATATCCATTGGATCTTCAGCTTTTTTATGTTTCACGACCACCTAGAACTGTCCCTTGGTCGGGTCTGTTTCTCTTATATAATTATAAAAACAAGTTTTTGTTATGGAAGAAAAGAGCTAAGTTGAAATTTATAACGAACACAAATTATTGCTTCGCAGATAACACAAGATGAATCTATAAAACTAGCTTAAATGAAGTGACGGGATATTTTTCAATACATGTAGAAACCTAATTCTAGCACTAAACTTAATTTTACTAGCGCTTAGAAGTCAAATGTATCATATACCATTTCAAACACTTCATGGCTTCATAAAATCAAATAGGAAACCGAAATAAAACAACAAATATTTGAAGCTTTATCAAGGTTGAAATATGAATCAAAATTAGTAAGACCTTGCCGCAAAAAACACTGGTCCTCCAATAAAACACAATTATATAGCCCCATTTACAGTATTGTGTGATGATTTCGCAATCGAATTTCAAATATCACTTGCGAAACTTCAGCTCGAATCGCAAACGATAACTGATATTAATTGGAAAAAAATAAGGAGTGCTTGTCCATAGAGTCATTGCATCAACTATCCTGCTTGATTTTTGAGTTCAAATTTTTAGCTGGTGACCTTTGGCCTATATCTGACCAGCATAATCAGCTGCGCAGGTCCTCCTCATAATCAGCTGTGCAGGCCCTAGCGGACCTGCATATACTTATCACCTCGACTGAGTGATCAGATTTTGCTCCAAATATAACATGTTCAATAATAAGCAATCAGACCTCAGAAGAGCTGAGAGGTAGGAGCTCCTTTGCGTCATTAAAAAAAGTGGTAAATAATCATTTATTAGGCTTACAAAAGAATAGTTAATTTTTTTTTAGTGTTTTTATTCCTTTTTTTTTTAGTTATTTTGATTGATGAGAGGTAAAAGCGTGTGTGAGAGTGGGAACGGTGACACTCTTAGCATTAATGTTTAGAGATGTAAATATTATGGTTCATGGCATCCAGAAGTGGATTGAGCTATTTTGATCATGTAAGATTTATTTATTTTTGTTTGTAAATAAACCCATTGAAAATTGAAAGATGAATTCAGAAATGAAGATGCAAAAAGTGTCACCATTAGCTAAGGTACTATTTGCTGCTGCTACCGGTTACTGTACCAGTAAAGGAAAAGAATAAAGAAATTCAGACAGCTTTGGGTTTTGCAAGATATTGAAAGATGGGGTTGGTCACTTTTTTCTCGGATACCAGCCAGAATTTTAACTCCTTCCAGTCTACCATAAAAATAATTATTTCTCTAAGTATTTCTCTAAATATTTCTAGGTCGACTAAATATTTCTCATAAGACCAGAATGAATTCGAGGTAAAATAAGGAATAGTTAATATGCAGAAACCTACACTATTGTCTGAAAAACCCCCAACCAAAGCTGTATCCACTTGCCTTGGTGTTTCTTGCACAAAATATCACTGGATTGTCAGCTGAAATTCTAAATAAGATTATTTTTTATTGTCACCTCTTCATATGGCTAAGCAAATAATATATATTTACTACATACAATATTAATTTTCACCCAAAGGTATAAAGGAAATAGGGACTAGGCAGGTTGGAGTTCCCTAAAAACGTTTTACGAATCCCTAACAAACGAAAAACTTTACGTCAATTAAAATCTTATTAATCTTAATAAGATCTTAGAAATCTTAAATATTAAAGCTTAGGCTTAGTTTCAGTCAATTAAAATCTTACCAAATTAAAAACAGCTCAGCGTCCTTGGAAAAATGAAAACTTCGCAGTCAAAAGAGACACACTAAACTTTAGTTTTGAAAAAAGATTATCAATAAAAAAGAGAAATTTCTCCTTACCGCTTTTAACTTTACAATCTCTCTGCTTTCTGCTAACCTTGATGCTGTATTTGTGATTTGTTTGGCTCGCGATGCATATCTAAAAAAAAGAAAAATAAATATATTTATAAATAAAAATAAAATAACTAAAATCAGGAGTGAAGCATAACAATTTTTGCTTGGAAAGCTATCATGTTTGTAGTCCTATTCTTTCGAAGCAAGTTCAGCCAAATTATAGAGTTTATACAGACACTATAAGAAAGAAAATTAAATTTCATATTTCCCCAAATATTAAAGAGGACACCTTCATTTAAACTACTTGGGAGTGATCCCAATAAGTCTAGTGGCTAATACGAAGCTGGAGCATCAAGTCTTACCTCAAACTACAGCGAGAAACGTCAGGACTTGAACAGTGTTGTTGGAACTTTGGATATTTTTTTTTGTAATGGAAATAAATTAGTCTTGAGTTCTGAGAAATAAGAGAACGATATGACTATGACTGACTCTTGGAAAATGCAAAAGGAATGACTTCGTCAGGGTCACAGTATAGATATATATAAACAGCAGCGAAAAGTCCTATACTCTTCATTAAAGATTTTTGGCACACATCCGTCTAGATCTCTCTTCATGACTCCACTTTCGCGCACGCGCAATGACAAATGTTTAGCGCATTGAATGCAAAGTAGCAATTGAAACTATTGCTGTAACGCAGACGGATTATCTGTTTTCGTGCGCTTTGATCTGTATCATTTCTGAAGAAACTTTTTGTTACTGTTATATACCTATACTGTGGTCAAGTAGAAATTTACAAATTTAAACGAATGAAACCATAGAAAAACGGACAAAAATATTTAAAATAAATTAGTGGATAAAAAACGAACAAACTTTCAATAATAATAAAAAAGTTCCGATCATTTCTTTAAATTTATAAATGGAAAGGCAGTGTGGTTTTGTTTAAGGTTTTCGGTTTTGTTTAAGGTTTGGTGACGACAGTTTAGGTTAGGGTAGGTTTTTATCCCATTTCTGAGATTTATTACACAATTTAACCTAATCCAACCCAACCTAACTTAACTTATAACTTTTACCATCAAAGCTTGCATAAGACTGAAAACGCTGATTCGCAAAGCTAATCAAATCCAAACAGAGAATTTCCAAAATTGGTGAATGTCGACATTCACCGGTGAATTTTGACATTCACCGGTGAATGTCCAAAATACATTTTTTTTTCTCATTGCATTTAGTCAGCGTTGCCAGTCAACTTTTCGGTTTTATTTAAGGTTTGGTGACGACAGTTTAGGTTAGGGTAGGTTTTTATCCCATTTCTGAGATTTATTACACAATTTAACCTAATCCAACCCAACCTAACTTAACTTATAACTTTTACCATCAAAGCTTGCATAAGACTGAAAACGCTGATTCGCAAAGCTAATCAAATCCAAACAGAGAATTTCCAAAATTGGTGAAGGTCGACATTCACCGGTGAATTTTGACATTCACCGGTGAATGTCCAAAATACATTTTTTTTTCTCATTGCATTTAGTCAGCGTTGCCAGTCAACTTTTCGGTTTTATTTAAGGTTTGGTGACGACAGTTTAGGTTAGGGTAGGTTGGGTTAGGTTTTTATCCCATTTCTGAGATTTATAACACAATTTAACCTAATCCAACCCAACCTAACTTAACTTATAACTTTTACCATCAAAGCTTGCATAAGACTGAAAACGCTGATTCGCAAAGCTAATCAAATCCAAACAGAGAAAAAGGAAATTCGGACATTCAACGGTGAATGTCGACATTAACCAAATTTTGGACATTCACAGTAACATATACACTACATAGAATATGCATACACAAATGGACATACATCAGAAGGACGTGTAAGTATAACCTAAACTATAGCCTATATTAATAAACTTACGTCAATGAGTTCAGCGTTTCTTCCATGTTGTATGCCGCAGGGCTCACATTTACAAACATAAGGGTTTTGGCATTCCCACCAAAAGAATCTTGCAGCAGCATGGTCAGTTTGCTGTTCCTGTAAAATCAGTAATTTAAAAGGCACGTAAGTCGTTAACTAGGAAACAGCAACTCATTTACTATAACCTCAGACTAAAGGTATTAGGCATGTCTTAAAGCTTTTCATGATGAAAGTGTTGTGTGTTGGAAGATAGGATTGGCTTATTTATGAAGCAATCAATTTGCTTAATATATTTTATGACAATAAAATATAATAAAACATAAAAATAATAAAATAAGATAAGTTTATGTTTATGAATTGCATATGAATCTTAGCATTATAATTGGCAAGTAATTACAATAAAATTTGTGATTAGTCCGCGAGCAATTTTAACTCTCTTGAATTTCATTTGTAAAGTAAAACTTTCTGAATTAAGCTTGCTTTTATCAGGCAACGCTTATGAAAACATTTTTGGAAGAAACTGAAAACAGATGAGCACAAGGACAAATATATTGGTTACTAAAATATTGCTCAGTTTGACATCTGTGCAATATCTTGGATTATAGCCTAGTTGAGAAGGACAATCAATAATTGCCATATTGAGCGTTACATTTTTTGCCATGAAGCAGTCAATTGGATGAAAAAATATATATAATAAAAATAATAATAAAAAAATATATAATAATAAAAATAGTCAATTGGATGAAATAATAATATTCATATAATAATAATAAATAATAATAACAAAATAATAATAAAAATAAAATAATAATAATAATAAATATATAATAATAACAATAATAATAATAATAATAATAATAATAATAATAATAATAAAATGAAATAATAATAAAATAAAAATAATAATAATAAAAATAATAATATTCTTTCGAGTGCCCACGTAGCAGCCCATGACATTGAATGAATGTTCAAGATAGCTTTTTCCATCATATCTAAAATAAAGAAAAAAAAATCGACCAATCAAGTCTACGTTGATTGTTTCGGTGATAGAAAAGGGACTTTTGTAGATTAATTCCCAATGTAAGCGACGGTATTAGTATCCTTTAGTTTCCTTTATAAGGAATATTTAGGATCTTCTTTATTTCTAGGATCTTTTTTTCAGAACACCTTCAATTGAGTACGAAGGAAATCCAAAGATCTTCTCAGGCTCATCCAATAGGAGTTTATTTTTCAAAAAGCCAATGACACTAGTAAAAAATAAGAAAGGAAAAACGTACAAAAATAACAGCAACCACATAAAAGTCTTGTTTACGTAAAAATATTTGTGTTTTTTACTTGGTTTTCTTCTAAAATTATATACTTAGTTTAATTTGTCTGTCTCCTTTCAATAATTTAGTCAATTATTTTTTCCAGGACAGCCATTATCGATTAAAACAATAGCTAATGTCAATGAAAAAACATTCTACTGAGCTTAACATATGCTGTTTCTTTTTAGACACAAATTTATGTAACTTATTGTCCAAATGTATTTAAGCAATGTCTATGTTCCATCGCATAAGAAATATGAACAATAGAACTTTTAATCAGAATAGTCAACTAACCGAAGTGTGTCACAGGGGAAATATGATGCATGCAGACCTAGGGCGAAAGCCCAAAATATGGAAAAAAGAAAAGAAAAAGAGAATACAGGTGTTTCCAACTTATTGATTTTATAGCAAGGGGGACGAAATTATACGTTAGGGTACTTGCCGATAAGCTGCTAGTTCTGGCAATTTATACGTTAGGGTACCTGCCGATAGGCTGCTAGTTCTGGCAATTTATACGTTAGGGTACTTGCCGATAAGCTGCTAGTTCTGGCAATTTATACGTTAGGGTACTTGCCTATAAGCTGCTAGTTCTGGCAATTGATACGCTAGGGTACTTGCCAATAAGCTGCTAGTTCTGGCAGTTTATTTGTAGGATCAAGTGAATTAACTGCCAAAAGTCTATATTGGAAAAAAGAGCATCAATTTCTTGTTTTAGTATTACTTGTCTTATAACAGTACCGATGACAAGCCATTAAATTGCCATAGTTTTGGCAATTTGAATAATCGAGTAAATTAACTCCCTATAGCCTACTTGAAAAAATAATAAAAGGAAGATACATGGCTGGTTTTGATATTATTGTTTATAGCAAGGTTCATAATGATTCAAATAATTAAATCACTCTTTGTATTAGGAATTCCCAATGTTAAGTGACGATTAATACAATGTTATTAATAAAAATTACTATATTTATTATTTAGATATAGATTTAGATTTATATTTAATAATAGATATAGATTTATATAGATTAGATATAGATTTATATTAATATAGATTTATAGATTTATTATTAATAATAATAATACTAATATAACTATATTAGCAGGTAATGTTAGTGGAAAAATACTAATTATGATAACTTCTTATTATGATATAGATTTAGATTTATAGATTTATTATAGATATAGATTTATTATTAATAATAATATAACTATTGTAATTATATTAGCAGGCAATGTTAGTGGAAAAATACTAATTAGGATAACTTCTTATTATGATAATCATATGAACTTTTCTTATATACTAGATTCTTATTCTACTAAATTCTACAGACAATTATAGATTCTAGATTTTATAACTATTATTAGATTCTAGTTCTATTTCTAGAATCCCGAACTAGAGTATCGACTCTAAAACTATTCTACTAGATTCTTATATGAACTTATTTTGATTTATTATGATAACTTCTTAGATGTTTTCCAGAGGATTCTCTACGGATTCTTTATAGTGCCCGTCTGGCTGACCGTAATTCAAACAATAAGCTGTACGGAAAATGTCGTTCTATCCCAATTTCTAGAATTATGAGATAAAGGTTGAGATGGCTAAAGGGACATTCTCTGGATGAAAGATGGGAGATTGCCAAAGGCTGTCCTTTTGTCCAACCATCCAGGGTCAAAAGAAAAGCAGGCCGCCCCGACTTGGGTGGGAGGAGTTGACAAACAAAGAATAAAGAGAAATTGGAACTTCTTAGGAGGTTGTAAAGAGAGAGGTTTTGAATAGATTGGGATTGAAAAAGAACGTGTGTAGCTGTGTTGGCCTCCGGTAGTCTGGTACTGCAGTAACTGCAACTACATTTCAATATTGACGCGTAGAAAAACAAATTGAAAACATCGAGGAATGCAAGTACCTATTTTAACGCCAGATGGTGTTAACATATCTATGTTAACACCATCCCAAAATAGGTTGGGTCTATTTTAACAGCAGATGGTGGATCTGGAAAAGAGATTTCTGCCCAGATATCAATGGCTTGGGGAGTCTTTGCCAGTCTAAAAAAGGTTCTATGGGCCAGACGTAAGATCTCGACAAAAGCCAAAGTCAAGTCTACATGGCATCCATGCGAGCTGTAGTACTGTACGCCTTCAGATAAAGCCGCTCAAGGCTGAAGAGCTATCCTTTTTCATCAGTAGATTTCACCTCAAACTCCTCGGCCACACCTTGCGTCACCCCAAAGGTTTGATATGCCAAGACGTCCTTGTCTGCATCCAGCACCATCCTGGAGACGACATTGGGGAGGACTAAAAAATGTTTGGCAAAGATTCCAAAAGGACCTTGAAGCATGGGGAGGCTTCCAGAAGTATGGTAGGGGATTGGACAGAAAATGGCTGAAAATCAATTGGGAAGGCGCAGCTGATCAATTGGGAAGGTCGCAGCTGAGGTGATTCCTAAGTCCATTGGTGACGGGCAGGACAGCTTTTCATCAGGTTTCAGCCGAAAGTAAGTATCTTTCACGGAACATGTCTAAATGGCGCCTCAACCGATGCTGCGCCCAGGACTAAATATACCCATTCGTCCCCCCTAGCTATACAACTTAGATAGCAGTAGTATTCCATTAACAATGCTAAGAATAAATCAGAGGCTTCGATATAATTAATAAAAACATTAAAGCCCAGTTGATCAAATCTTAGGAGCTTATACAGAGCACATAAGGTTACATACCTATAAGGAATAAATTCTTGGTCCGTCGTAAGCGCTGAAATGACATCACCAAGGGCTGATAAGGACTTGTTTATAAAAGTGGCCTCTTTCAGACTGTCGGAGGAAACCCCTGATTTTGATACCCTTTCGCTTCCAGCAAGATCTAACAAACTTATCTAAAAATAAAACGGAATATACCATCTTTTATTATGAGATACTAGAAATGTCGCTGCAAAACAAAGCGTTAAAAACGCAAATACTGTCAACTTTCTAGCTGGATTAACTCATGTCCTCTGTCTCTATACAATTTCTAGAACTTTTTTTTTTACATATGATTTCAGTTTTTCTAAAATTTAAATATGTAATACCTTTTCATTTTGATGCCTTTAGTGTGCCATTGATTTTTTTTTTCGTTAAATCATATTTGAGTTACTTTTCTGTTTTCATAAGGGTAGCTGGCAATCGTATGAGGGTAATCAGTCTGTTTTATATATAATTTTCATTTACATTATTTTAGTTTTAGATTCTAGTTGGTTTTTACTTTGTTTTATTTTGTTTTTTACTGGCCATAGACCCGTTTGTCTCTTTCAGATTATTTTCTTTGTTATATCATATTTTTTCTTATATTTAGCTTTGAAAAATTACTAGCTTTTTGTTAGTTTTTGTTTGCCTTCCTGCAACTATCTTTCTTAAAACTGCAAAACAAACTAAAGACAGCAAATTAAAATGCACAACTGCATTTTTGGAGGAATTACCTACAGAATAGCCATCAACAAAAAAGTTTGTAAGCGTATAAATAACTGCATTATAGAAAAATGATTTGAAGAAAGAAGAAGAAAAACAAGAAAAAGTTATTTCCATGGCAAGAAGCTCAAAGAATTTTTTAGTAATTTGCCTTTGATAGTACTTTCAAAAATACATAATATGAATTTACTTTTCCTGGCCATTCCTTTGAGACATTAAAACGTCTGGTGGTTGATTTTCTAAAAGTTTGTTTTAACTTGTAAATCGTTAGAGACAATTTTTATTTGTTTACTATATTATTTTCATTTCTATATTTTGGAGGTTTTTTTCTTTATGTGTATTTTTTTTATAAGTGTATTTTTTTTTTTTTTTTTTGGCACTTGTAGGATGTAGGCCCTACATAATATTCTTCATCTAGGTAGAACCTGTTTCTCGGACGCTCAATCTTAATGAAATGTACCAAAGTAAAATAAAATATTATACTTCAGAAACAAATTTAGGTTATATATTTGCACATTAGGGGGGGGGGGTTAAGTACACCTTTCGTTAATAATATCATATTTTCATCATATTTTTATATATTTCATTAGGATTGAGCGTCAGAGGAACAGACCCGTTATACTTTACCCCCACCCAGCCCTATAGTGCAAATTTATAGCCCAAATTTGTTTCTAAAGTATTATACTTGTATCATACATAGGTATATTTCATTAGGGTTGAGCGTCAGAGAGAAACAGGTTCTACTTAGATGAAGAATATTAGATAGGGTGTATATAATATACAAGTACCTTTTTCTAGTTGTTGATTTATAAAATCACAGAATAGTTTGAAAAGCCTTGTCGCTGATTTCCAACAGGTTAATTTTAACCTATAATTTTTTAAATACTGATTCCTTTTCTTTATTGATGTTTTTTCTTCTTTTTCATCAAGTCTGTGGAGTCCCGCATCGCTTGATTTGAGTTTTGGGTTTTGTCGTATTTAATGAACCCCCTTTCCTTCTGTCTCTTCTTCTCTTTTTTTTCTGTCTATTTTTAAGAATAGATATTTTGCATTTTATGGAACTCTCTTTCCTTCTGCCTCTTCTTCTCTTTCATTTTTCTTTTTTTCTCTATATTCGTGAGTAGATATTTTCGTATTTTATTAGCTTAAATGATTAATAGTTTAATATTTGAAAGTCTTGTTTCGTGATCCCCTCTTTTACCGG
Organism: Artemia sp. Qi Xiang Cuo; assembly: GCF_049724085.1. Lineage (NCBI taxonomy): Eukaryota > Metazoa > Arthropoda > Branchiopoda > Anostraca > Artemiidae > Artemia > Artemia sp. Qi Xiang Cuo. The sequence continues at coordinate 13,835,811 of NC_142808.1, read as the reverse complement.
CTATGGAATCTTTGTGGAGATCTGTGATTGTGTTATTGAGTTGTTTTTATTGAATTTTGGGTTGAAAAGATATAATGTCTTACCTACTTGTAACCTGCTTATAGGAATAGCTTTAACTATTAATTTAATAAATATTCATATTTTAAACCATAATAACGGCCCGCGTTAATTTCAAGATTGCTAATTTGAATTTTCTTGGCTTTATTTCAAGGTTAATTGTAATCATGAAAATGGAAGATTAATCAACAAAAAATAACTATAATAAATTTTGCAACCTTAGCCAACGGAAAATAGATGTCAATTTGTTAGCTTAATGCATAGATAAACGAAATGAAAGGCTAAGCAAGACAAAGATCCAGGATCCAGGGGGGGGGGGGGGGGCGAGGGGGGCGCGTGCCCCCCTAGCGTAGTCGAAAGTAGTGTAATTTAATTAATTAACTCAAGTTTGCGTTAATTAAACTTGCTCCTAACGCAGGTTTATCGGATCAACCTATTTTGCGCCCCCCCTAAAAAAATCCTGAATCCGCCCTTGCGTCCCCCACCATGATTACAATACAATCTAAATCTATAATATAGTTATTTATAATAGAGTTATTATAATAATAATAAAGCTACAATATAGTTATTTATAATAGAGTTACTTTTTAATGTGGACTTTGGTTGAGTATGGGTTGAGATGGTCATTTTATCAATCTAGGGGTCAGAGAACCAAGATCCTCATCAAAGAACTGAGTCTAGCCTATTCTTGGACGACTGGAATTATTTTTACAAGAGCCTAGCACACACTCAGGAAGATTTAGCCCCCTTCTAGCACCCATTTTACCATTCCGATATCTCTCAGAACTAGGGGGCTCAAAATTTCAGGTATAACTCTGACTAGATACTCCTACAGCTAACAACTCATTGCAGTGCCAAGCCACATGAGGCCAACAATACTAAGCACGGTCTTCTTCCATCCCAATCTATTCAAAGCCTCCATTTTTTCATCCTCCCAAAGAAGTTCCCATTTCCCTTAAATCTTTCCGTATGACATCATCTTAACCCATTCGGGTACGACCCTTTTTTCGTCTGGCCTTAGAGGGTTGGCAAACAGGACAATCTGTCATCTTTTATCTGCAGAACGTGTCTTAGCCATCACATCGTGGCTTTATGAATGTCAAGTAAATCAGACTGCAATGTAAATCAACATAAATGATAGTTCACATGTGAGGGATTTGAAATTAACATATCTTCCGTTCGTTTTGGAAGTGTATTTTTGCAGTGAATTAATAAGCTTTAATTTCCTTATATTGAACTGGGACCAATTAAAAGCCCTCAAGGTCACCTCAAAAGACATCTAAAGTTAGTAGAGCCTAAATTATGAGACAAAGAAGAAAATAAGGTTCAATATGAAAGTAATCTCTCCTTTAGTTTTTGTTCAAAAGCAGAGTAATCAAATGAGGCTTATTCAAAAGCAACCAAAAGAGGTTTATCATGAAAGTATCTCTATCTTTTCTTTGGTTTTTATTCCATTCAACCCACTTACAGTAGAGTAACCAAAAGAGGTTCAAAAGAGGAGCATTCAGAAGTAAACAAAAATGTTCATTATGAGAGTAACTCTGCTCTTCCTTTAGTTCTTATTCCATGCAAGCTACTTACACAAGAGTAACCAAAAGAGGTACAAAAGAGGTTTATCCGAAAGTAACTAAAAGATGAAAGTATTTCTATCTTTCCTTAGTTTTTGTTCTATGCAAACTATTTACGGTAGACTAACCAAAAGAGGTTCAAAAGTGGCTCATTCAAAAGTAATCAAAAGAGGTGCATACAAAAGTAACCAAAAGAGGTTTATTTTGAAAGTATTATGCCTAACTTTCCTTTAGCTTTGTCCCACGCAGCCTATTTACAGAAGAATAACCGAAAGAGGTTCATTCAAAAGTAGCAAAAAGAAGTTAATCATGAAAGTATTTCTACCTTTCCTTTCGTTTTTATTCCATGCAACCTAGTAACAATAGAGTAACCTAACGAGGTTCATTCAAAAGTTGTCAAAAGAGGTTAGTTATGAAAATATTGTTACCTTTCCTCTAGTTTTTGTTCCATGCAACCTATTTACAGTAGAGTAACCGAAAGAGGTTCATTCAAAAGCGACCAAAAGAGGTTCGTTATGGAAGTATCTCTACCTTCCCTTTAGCTTCTGTTCCTTGTAAAGTATTTACTTAGAGTAAACAAAAGAGATTCATTCAGAAGTAACCAAAAGAGGTTCATTATGAAAGCATCTATACCTTTCCTTTAGTTTCTGTTCCTTGTAAAGTATTTACTTAGAGTAAACAAAAGAGATTCATTCAGAAGTAACCAAAAGAGGTTCATTATGAAAGCATCTATACCTTTCCTTTAGTTTCTGTTCCTTGTAAAGTATTTACTTAGAGTAAACAAAAGAGATTCATTCAGAAGTAACCAAAAGAGGTTTATTATGAAAGCATCTATACCTTTCCTTTAGTTTTTGTTCCATGCAATCTATTTGTGCATTCTATGGCAATACCAACAACCAAATGAGATCGGGAGCTTTTTTCGTTCATTAACGTAGAAGCAGTTTTCCTATTCTCTGTCCCTCGCATAAAATATTCAAGTAAAGCTGAGGAATCGTAAACTGTTATTTGAGTGCATCCCTGTATCCAAACGATTCCCTTTTTGTCTTTCTTTATCTCAAGTTTCTCCTAAAAAAACATATAGAAAAATGAATTATGAAACTGAAAAGAACACATTAGTTATTATATTAAAAGAAGTACAAAGAAACAAATAGTATTAATCTTTGTAGCACAACTAAAACAAAACATATTCTTCGTTTTCTTTAAGTTCAACGTTTGCATTGTCTAATGTAAACATTGAAAATATAATTTGTAAACATATAAATTGAAGAAGCTACTGCCTAAGAAGCAGCAAAAGAAATAAAACGAGCCATTTTATTTTCTTGGATTAGAACTTACTTATACTTTCCAGTTTAGCATAAATTGCTTTCCTGAAAATTAAAAATTGAAAAATAATGTTGATTCAGAATAGTTATGCATAGTAATTTTGTTATAGTTACGTATAGTTACACTCATGTATATAGTTATACTAGTTATGTTGAATTATTTCCTGAAAATCATATTCGTATCAATATATACTGGTTTTCAGAATTGTGTTAAATTACAACAAGATTTTAAATAGGATAAGATTTTTTGTACCATGTATTAAAACAAAGTTACACTGTTCAGCTTTACACTTTATTCTACTCTCATACACGAAACATTATATTTTTAGTTTTTAAAATTATAAAAAAAGATCACTAAACAGCTTCAAAAGCTTCATTTTCTCTTTCGCTCAAGCTAAATCATGAAAATTTTAATATTACTATTACTTTTGAGCAATAAGCAACCAATTTATTAGAATAAGAACCATGGTTTAAAACATCAGTTTGAAACCAGGAAAATAGGAAGGGTGTGCGAAAGTAAACACCTGGCCCCCAGGCCACCTCTCCAGGGCCATGAAACGGAGATCAGCACCACCGATAGGGACTGTAAAGCCAAATGCCGTATTACCTTCCATTTTTAAAATAGTGAACAGACAATGGTTTGCCAAATGATTCTACTAAAACCTTGAATATTTTTTTTTAATTTACTGATTCAAATGTGGAATGAATTTTATAGAGGATACACCCATATTTTATTTTCTCGAAAGTGTAATTTTTTTTATTTTTATAACATTTTCATAGTTTCTGTGATAAAAAACGCAAAAATCACTGCTAAAGTTCAGACTTCAGCAGAAAAGTTCTTACTTGGAGCAAAGAATCTGCGCAAGAGGCAAAGAATCTGCGCAAAAGAGCAAAGAATCTGCGAAAGAATCTGCGCAAAAGAGCAAAGAGGCAAACTTGCATTCTGTAGAGTTAAAAGTTGAGAAATTATTTGTGCTTTTAACATAAGTTTTATCTATCTATGTATTGTACGCAGTTACGGCCTTGCATTGTTGATGAAACCTCTGCGATTACAAGCGATTCCTCATTTAGGGTTGTTTATGATTAAGATTATTATGATTATGTAGGGTCATTTTGGTCATTATTATGATTAATGATGACTAAGTGTGTTTTAAACTTGTTGTTATAATATCGAAATGTTTTAGCAAATTGTTCATTTATTGTCCACCAGCTGAAAGTAGATCAAACAGTTCGTGGTAACGAACTGAAAGTAAGGAGCGACCCGGCTCAATAGTAACCGAAACTCTAACAAGTGGAATTTTGATACCAAGAGATGCATCAAAAGAATCATATTTTAATGCTGATTTCAAATATACAAGTTTCATCAAGTTTAGCCCTACCTATCAAAAGTTACGCGCCTGAGAAAATTTGGCTGATTTTCGAAACAAGGGGGAAAGACCCCCTAAAAGTTATAGAACCTTAACGAAAATCACACCATCATATTCAGCGTATCAGAGAACCTACTGTAGAGGTTAGAGGTTTCAAGCTCCTATCTACAAAAATGTGGAATTTTGCATTTTTTGCCAGAAGAAAGATCACGGGTGCGTGTTTATTTGTTGTTTTTTTTTTTTTTTTTTCCAGGGGTGTTAGTATCGACCCAGTGGTCCTAGAATATAATGGGAGGGCTCATTGGAATGGAAATTAGAATTTCTATTGCCCTTTTTAAGTGACAAAAAAATGGAGGGCAACTAGGCCCCCTCCCAAGCTATTTTTTCTCCAAAGTCACCCGATCAAAATTTTTAGATAGCCATTTTGTTCAGCATGCTCGAAAATATTATTAGGATGACTTAATACCCCGAAGTTCCCGGGGGGTGGGCTGAAAGTTATGAACTTTACACAATGTTAACATATAGTATTGGTTATTGGGAGGTATACAGACGTTTTTAGGGAAGATTTTTTTCTGGTAGTGGGGGGGGGGTCGGGGGTTATGTGGGAGGATCTTTCCATGAAGGAAGTTTTCATGGGGGAAGGGACATTGCTGTGAAGGGGACGCCGGACTTCCCAGCATTATTTAAAAAAAGATCAGAAATTAAATATAAGAAACTAGTTTTTTCAGCTGCAACAGCAGCAACATAAAAACTTTAAACGAACAGAAAATATTACATATATGATTGGGTTCACCCCCTAGTCAATACCTCGCTCTTTAAGCTAAAGATTTCTTAGTACTTTCATAAGAGCTATTTATTCTAATTAACTTTGTTATTAAGCGGTCATTTTTAAAAGAACTTGAACAAAATTCGAACCTTAGCTTAAAGAGAAATGTATTGACTAGGGGGTGAGACCCCTAATATATGTATTAAAAATCTATGAATATAGAAGTTCGTTAAGTAAGTTAATTCGTAAGCTATGTATATTTATTACTAATAAAAACTTTCGTAAATAAAATTAAACAAGTTTCGAGAAAGCCATTTAACCAAATAAAAGTAAATTAATATGCAAATTTTGTTTTAATTATTCATGTACGGTGAGCCAAGATCAAAACCTGCATTTATTCAAAAACGTTTTTTTTTAACTGAAAGTAAGGAACGACGTTAAAACTTAAAACGAACAGAAATTATTTCCTATATGAAAGGGGCTGTCCCCTCCTTAACGCCTCGCTCTTTACGCTAAAAGTTTGACTTTCTCACAACTCTATTTTTTTATTTAAACAATAAAAACTCTAGCGTAAAGAGCGAGGCGTTAAGAAGGGGACAGCCCCTTTCATATAAGAAATAATTTCTGTTCGTTTTAAGTTTTAACGTCGTTCCTTACTTTCAGTTAAAAAAAATGGTTTTTTTTTATTTAATTCTTCAAAGGAGATGATCTTTCGCTAGTTGCGTTTGCAGGTGACTTACTCTACATTGTACACACTTACGTCCTTACATTATTGGAGAAGTATTTTTGGCCTTTTCATGAAGGCTATTTGTATTTCAATCATTGTGTTTTACTTTGATTTTACATTACAAAATATTTTTTTTTCATAAAAAATGCAAGAATATACTTAAAAGGTCAGGCATAAAACGCTTAAGCAATTATTCAAAACTTATAGTTTATGGATACAAAAGTCGGAATTAATCAGACTGCACGACTTACTTCATTGCCGCTCTCATGTTTCAAAAGATCTACCAAACGATCATTATGAAGTTCCACCATGTACATACTAATATCAGTTGAGAAATGCTCGGCATAATCATTGGCTAATTCAAAGATCTTTTCAAAAGTTCTGGGTGCTATCCCTGGGCAACTATCCTCTCCAATAATTGTGAATGTCTTACCGCTTCCAGTTTGACCGTATGCACAAATACAGACATTGTAGCCGTCATAAGCAGATTGAACTAATGTCTAAGAATGAATAAATCTGCATTAATCCATTTATCCATTAAACTAAATTTAATTGAATAAAAAACACATACTCTAACTCAAAACCCACAAATTTTTTTTTTAAGAACAACTTATTCCTGCCATCCTTAAAAACTAACATTTTAAAAAACTGAAATTAAGCCGTGGATTGGTCTTGGCATATTTTATTTTAGCGAAGTTGAAAAGAAGAATTTAAAAAACTATATTTTAGATTAGAAATTGTAATAAAGTTGTGCTTCGAGAATTGGTTTAACCAAATGACAAAATGCCAGTGGTCAGGTGAGTTTAGAACTCTTTTCTAATTTAAGCTTACAAGATCTATAAGTTTTCTACAGGTAGGCAACCTACTTTGTTTGAAGTAGCCAATCGTAAGCGAGTGACGGTTGTAAGAAAAACCACTAGGACACAGACGCTTTACCAGGCCTCAGTCAGCTAAGGAGCTACTAGCTGATATCTGCTCGAAAAGCCCAACCTTCGTTCCCGTCGCAGGTCTTGCTGTGTCATCACCGTATCCTTCTTCATCACCGATTAGCTTAAATCATTACTCCTTAGTTGAACACCAGGATCCGCTTGTACGCCCACTCACGCCCGTCCACCAGGCATCATTCTGGTAGCATCGTCTCTTAGGATAGAAGCCACACGCCTAGCGTAACCCTCGTTCCCACAGCAATATGGTAGCATCGTTACTTTGGCCCTCGTTTGTCAATGTAGGAGCTAAACGCATAAGTGGACTTAACTAACTAGTTTACCCTTTTCCCACATTATCATCTTTCACTGTGGTACAATCACCTCTTCTTACCGGCTCCCGGTAACTGACCGCTAAGTTATTGCGCTGGCGATGTGGGTACACAGTATTATTTATTTATTTTTTCCTATTGTTTTCGCTAAGGAGTTTGTGTAGAAGGACTTGTTGTTGACACTACGAAAGGAGCTCATTCAATCGGAAATTGAAAGTTCTAGTGCCCTTTTTAAGAGTTAAAAGTGACTGGAGGGCAAACACAAACACACCCAATCAAAATTTTGTGATAGTCGGTTTGTTCAGCATAGCTAAAAGGTCAAGTAACTAAGTCTTTGAGGATGTCAATCCACCCCACCCCAGCCCTCAAGGCAAGGGCTGTAAGTTTTGCGATTGACCCGTTGTTTACAGTGGGCGAAAAGGACCAAGGGTATCCAGATGAAGCTTTCAGGGAATGTTGAGAGGATAGTTGAATTCAATCAAAACACGTCATGTGCATACAGGTTGCCAAGAGGGTATTAAGTTGGAACTTTCCGGGAATGATCAACAGACTAAAAAGGCAAAACTTTCACGATAGTCCTTTTACTATTATTACTACTACCTACTACTGCCACTACTACTACTGCTACAATTACTGTTTTTGTAGCAAATACTACTAAGGCTGAGGATATTGAGGTAAAAATTTGAGGAAAAATTCAGTATCCTCGAGAGTTGTGCGATATGGCTGGTCAAAATGTTGCCCCCAAGGTTTTTTGACTCGATGATTTAAAAAAAAACTGGGTATTAGATTCGTATCTTGCTTTTCTGCAGTGTTTTCACCGTAGGGGAGACAGTGCATCGGGACTTCGGAGTCGGTGGGCAGATTTACTTCGACTATATAATAGAAACATAAGACAAAACTAAATGTAAAAAATGAAACAAATCAGGTATTGGTAATCACAGCAAAAGATAATTACGGTTTTGATTGAACTAAAAAGGATAAGATCAAGGATACGTACTAAACATCGACTTCTTCATCGTTGTCAACAAAAACATCTTTATTGGAACACGCAATATCTTGGCAGTCTTTTCAAGCAAGTGTGCAAGGCAATCCATTTTTTGGCAACTACAGCGTGAACTGTCACAGTTGGAACACGTGCAGCTGCAAAGAATTACATTTAGCAGATGAGGTGGAGTAGGTTCGATGTCTGTCATGATCGGAGTAAGGCATCCGTCACGTAATTGCCAACCCCAGTCTTTCGGGTCGAGTTCTGACGCAGTATTACGCCATTCCCCTACCTGATAGAAGACTCTATAAGAATGAAATTTCACAGCCGACGGAGTGGGCGGAAGTCACTCTGGGTTCACAATAGTTGATGTCTTTGAGCTTTTCAGTTTTTTAAGAAAAACCCTGTACCTAGCTTTGCTGAGATCCTCCCCTTTCTTAGCCTTGTAGAAACAGCAAAATATTTTCACCGGCTTGCAGGAGTTCTTCCTTCGTTGAGCGCAGATTAAGCAATGCTTCGCAGTTATTCCTAAATTCTTCACAAATTTTCAGGAAAGGCAGGACAGCCTGCTTGCTTATCCCAAACAAACGGGACGTCTTTTCGCAACCAAGAAAAGCGTGGTCAACAAGAATAGAGTGACAAACCTGTTTCAGCCATCTTTTGATAAAGTTGATGTGCTAATATTTAGTTGACCGCGCTCTTGACTTGGTACTTGGTTTTGAAGTAGAGATCCCTGGCTTACGGAGGCAGGTGATGGAGGAGAAGGATTAAAAAATCAGTGTAGTTTCCGACTACTGCGGTTACCCTTTCCTTGGCCACATTAACACCTGTTAATGCAATCAGAACATCCGCATCTCTCTCTGCATAAAGGACCTCTCTCTGGCTTGGACAAGTTTCTCACTAATAGTTCGAATAATGTTCTACTTATTGCAAGAAGTCCTCCTTTTTCCTTTGCAGCTTCATACTTAGTGTAAAATCGACGGTCGGACACTGGATACCTTTCGTTCATCTAACCTAGGTGACATCTTTACTAGACGGACCTGAAGTGTATCCATCAAAGACGACGGAAGCATTTGAATACTTATGTGTTACGAATGAAACGTAACTGTTGCAAATCTGTTCAAAAGTGTTTCCTGTTGTCCCATGGAATCTGCTGGAGCGGCCTTCCGCCATCGATCACGTATTTTCAGACTCTTTTGATAGGACATTCACAGATTCTGCCTTTGCTAATTTTCAAATGGCTTTCGCTTTCTCCGCTTTATTTAGATATCTTGACAGGCTTGACGATTTGAAAAAGGCAGTAGGGTAGCTTGAGAGTTTAAATATGAGTGTTTTTTCCATATCTCCTTCGGCTATACTTACCGCTGCTTCAAGAAGTCGGAAAAGATGACTTGAGTCAATTTGCATGTATGCATCGTCAGCTTCAGAAATGTTGCCTTAATAGGCTATCGCAATCACTTTGCTTTTGCGCTTAAAGATGTAGCGACCGGCATCGGCGTCGTCCATTAACTTCAGAATTTCTTTTCCTATCGGCTTCGCTGCATCCGCGTTGACATCCCTTGCTGCTGTCATACCATTCGATATATTTCGCAACTGAGTGCAGTTGTCGCACGGGCAGGACTGTGCAAAAAAGGTACTAAAGCCTTTCGTCCTTTCTATCTCTTTCAATCCGAGCTGGTCTTGCGGAAACGTGCTGGTCAGTTGACATGTATTCAACGCCGATGAGTGACTGTATAAGCTCATTAAATTTCAGCTCGCACTGGCATTGAAATTGTCCAGATCAACCTGTGCGTCTCACTCATTCCATTTCCTCTCGTAAGTCCCATGGTTGTTTTCAGCGATTTCATCAGTACTTGCTCAATTACTTAGCCAGGAGAGAGCCCAGCCCAAAATCTATTGCTTCTTCGAATGAAAAACATCCCATCCGCTACGTCTTTATACGGCTTCTGGTTACTTTCTTTCAGCTCTTCCATTTGCTGAAGAAACATTCTCACCGATTTCATATACAGGTTGTGGCTTGCAGCTGCATAGTAACGGAGAATCTCAGTTAGTGCTTGAATATACTGCACCCAGTTTCCGGTCCGTTCTGTCCTGATGGCCTTCTTAAGCACTCCGAACATTTCCGAATACTGAAGCTATATTTTTGCAGTCCTGTTGTTCTGCAGCGTGTCTTGAAACTCAATCATTCGCGTTTCGATTCGACGCACTACGTTTGTATTGGATGCGTCTTCCGGGGTTACTTCCTCATTCAGTAGAGCTATACATATTGTCAAAGCTTCTGAAAAGTCTTGATTACTCGTATGTCATCTGTGCAGTCGAAACCATACGATTTGCAAATGACAGTGATCTGCAATGCTGAATCTATAAACTCGTATGCTCTCATGGCACTTGAAACAGCATTATCACTAATGATATGCTTAATGGTGTTACCGGCGTATAGGCATTCGAGCACTTCTTTTATTCCTGTTTCCGACATCCAGTGCCCGATAGCTCCAAGAAAGCTCATACGGCAATGGAGACCACCGATCATTGGAACTGCTGCCTTGAGATGACTATCAGCAGGCTCAATATTGATTATGTTCACCGCTTTCATGCACAAAGATTTGTCGAAAGTAGCAACTGGTATCATTCCGTGCTGGCGTGCTTCGCAAGAAAGATCGTTCGTGGATACGCAAGAAAGATCGGAGGAATTATATTCGATATTAGGCAAAAAAAAAAAAACAATCGACGAAGCACCTTTGTATGACCCATGATGAATTGCTTGCATAAATCCACCCCATACGACCCGTTTCGTGTCTTGTATCCAGCTTGCAGGCCATAGTAGGTCAATGCCATCGATCCTGTCGTCGAAGGTTTGTACACAAGACTGTTTTCCTTTTGGATTCTGTAGTAGAAGGTTTACAGCTGCTAATGGGATTATGATAGGAAATTTGGGTAGCCTTGGTGTGGCAGCAGCTATCATGCCCACCCCATGGAAAGTACGTACCTTTTTCCGTCGATAGTGCAAATGTTATGGTCGACGTTGTCGCCAATGAACTGAATGAAAGTTTAAGAATTCATCCCTGGAAATTTTGTACCGTGAGTTACTGCGGCAGAACGCTTGAATCGAAGCACTTCAGAGTAAGAAGTAGAAAAACGTATCCTATCCAGCTGGTCGATGAGAAAACGTGGACCAGATTGCTGGTGTAGCTGGACTCCAAGGTATGCTTGTAAAAGAGCGAGCAAAGATTGGGGACGGAAAGCCTGCATTATTGCTTGACCGATTGAACCTACCAGTAGGCAGTGAATCTCAAGCGAACAGGAAAAGAGAATCACCAGGGAATAGGATATTAAACTCTCTTCAAAATGGTGTTAGAGGGTTTCAAAACCTAGTTGATAGACCTTTGTCTGTTCTCCAAATTCTGTAGAGCCGTCTGACTGTCTTTTCGGAAAACGGGGGGAAAGGCTAATGACAGAGCAATCAAAGTAACATATTCATTCTTCTCGTACTGGGAAACCCCAGCAAAAAAGTCTTGCAGAATGCTGTACAGCATCTTTATTTACCCCCTCTTTTCCCACTGTAAGTGGGGATATTGGGAAACGACTTATTACGCAGCAATAAAAAAACGCATATTCGATATTTTTGGACCCAAGAGCATCAGGAATGCCATTCTCAGCATCAAAAACTACCGGTCGTAGATTTTCGAGTTTTCCCCTTTCCCCCGTTTTTCACCTTGTTCCGCCAAGGGGATTCTTGGGACTTTTGGTATATTGTACAGAATTTTTTTCTTTACAAAATGGTGTAAAAATCATTTATATTTTAATTTTGTCCCAGATCGTCGATTTTTTCTGTAGATTTACTGGACTATTAATTGGAACTTTCAGGAAATGCTTAGAGGGGAGATCAATTGACCGAAAGGCAATATGCGCAGTGCTACCACTGCTACTACTGCTACTGTTGCTGCTCCAACTACATCTTCTATTGCAACTAATACTAAGGCTAAGAATATTTAAATGAAAACTTTAGGAATGGTCTGAGTAGAAAGTCGAACTAAACTAAAACACACTATGGGCATACAAGTTATCAAAAGGGCATATGGACAATATCATAGCAACGGCTTATAGTATTAAGCTGAACCTCATAGGGCTTAAGGAGGGGGTTGTTCCACAGACCGAAAGGCAATACATGCATACTAATACTACTACTACCGTTAGTACTACTACTGATCTTACTATTGCTACTACAAGCGATGCTCCTCTTTCTACTACTGTGACTACTGCTAAAACTAAGGTTAATTCTATGAAACTAAAAAATTTAGGAATATTGAGGGGGAAGATGAACTGAATCAAAACAAACTATGAGCATGCATGGTTAGTTCATCTATTCTTGTTCACTCGAGAAAAAATTAGGGAGGTTATCTTCTCGCCACATATACTAGTGGCAATACTATTGGGGCAAAGCTTTCACAGTTCCAAGAGGGAAAAGAAGTGATTTTAAAATATTACTCGTTAAATTTGTCTTCGGCGACGCAGTGACAAAAAGCGTGGTCATTTTCGTGAAGTTGTACCGCCAGTATTTTCTAAATTCAAAAATCAGGATTTAAACGGATCATCGTCTTCGATGGCTAATGACTCCTAAGGTTACTAATGGTTACTTAGTCCCAAGGCCGTACCCAGAGGGGGTGGGGGTTTGACCCCCCCCCCCGAAATGATTGTTTGACTCCTAAAAATGTAACAAAAATGGATTTAAACAAAGTTTGTATGCGTTTTTTGAGGGTTTTTTGTGTACCCCCTTTTCCCGAAAAAATCTTTGAGTAAAACCCCCTCCGAAAAAAATCCTGGGTACGGCCTTGCTTAGCCCGTTGGTCTTTAACCTCCAAGAAATTGATTTGAAATTTTTTACCATCCAATGAGGTAGAATTGCGTTCCCGATGCATTATTGAGGCAGCAAGTAAATACTATAAGAGAATTGATCTTTGCGATAGTTTTACCCGCAAGTCTAGACATAGCTATGTTGAAACAAAAGCAGAAAAGAGACTAATTTACTTCAGTTTGTTACGGCTTATTTGGAACATGAAGATGTGATGCCATGGACAGAAGCAGGATGTGGAGAAGCAGGTTATCCGTGAAATTTCCAACTTTGTTGTGATGGAAGGCGTTTCGTTGCACACGTTTGTTCCTTATGGATAATGCTGGAAATATTAGATTCGCTTTATTCTAGTGATTACATTAAAGGTAGTTCTGGAGATAATAGACGTATTTCATGATTCCCCGTACTTTGGCCATTTAGGTACCGAAAAAACGTATTGTTTCTAGATATATATTCGGTTGCAAAGACGTACTGTATATCTTCTGAAACATGTCTCCGTCGCAAGGCTATGAATTATACCACATATGCTCCGCTTTAGAGTTTCCAATGCCGTTAGCAGTTTTAGAAATGGTTTCAGTTGATCCCTTGCCGAAAACAGGGAGAAATCATGTTTATATGTTGAAAGTGATGGATTATTTCATCCGTCATCTTCACTTGATTCTTCTAGTGGACACAAAGCCTGAAATATTCTTAAGGGTGTTTAAGAAAATTATCTTGTTTTTTCGTTATAAATCAATTTTGTTTTCTGATAATGGGATGCATTTCAAAAACAAACATGTACTGAGTTTTGCGCAAAAGTCCATACCACTTTTTATAGATAATTTAACATCAAGACTGATGATTTTTGGTACTTCATTCTCGGCGCGTACAAACAACTCCCATTTACTCTGACATTAGCGGGTCAGTAATCCAGTATATATTTATCAGTCACTGAAAAATGGCGCAAATTTGTATTATTCGTAATTACGAAAGCAGAAAGAAACTTGATGAGCCGGCGAAGTGGTTTACAACTGTCCCATCTCAAAATTATTACTTAAATGATTGGCTTATGTAGGTTTTCTAAAAAGGGGGCGGGGGTGGATTAAATTTGTGAAAATAAGGAAATTTCTAGTGCTAGCTTCTAATCAATACTGCAACAGGGAAATAGCCAATATTTCACAGTGGAGTGGGATCCAAGAAGTGGCGGGAGTATTTGAAATTTGCCGCAAAATATTTTACCAAAAAGGGGCAACCTAACAGTTTTTAGCACAGTTATCTATTAGGTTTCGCAACAGTCTGTGGTTTTAGATAGTAATATTGCGCCTTGGAGCGTCAAAACTTTTTCTTATTGTTTTTTTATTGGTAAGGAGAAATGTTCTCTTTAATTTCAATTTATCTTATTTTCCTTTTAAAATAATTTCCTTTCATTTAATTTTTCCTCGTTTATGCTCTTTTTTTGGGCCATAGAAATGTCACTCAAAAATTGATATAGGATCTTTGTTTTTCTTCTAATAACTGGTGGAATAGCTGTGATGGTTTATCATTTTTCTTTTCTTTTTGTTATTTTCACGTCGTGATATTTATTTTCTCAGATTGTAGTTCGTGTGTGACTTGAGAAAGGCTAACTACCTGTTTTGGCGGAGACCCGAGATAAGAGCTAGTTTCGTTGTGTATTAATGTTTTTGTATGATTAATTAAATAAAACTTTTTCCACAAAATAAGTTTTTTCAAAGAAAAGTAAAGAACTCCATTAAACAAAAATGAGCGAAAATAAAATCAAATAATTTACCAGGCGTGAAACTACCACAAATCACAATCCATAAATAAATGAAACCCAAAACGAGCAGAAATTACAATAAATAACCGAGTCAAACTCAAAACGAGCAGAAATTAACATAAGTTGGGCTCAAAACCCCCATTCCTTCTCAAGGCCAGAAAATAATTTGCACTTTACTGGAAAAAGTATAAATGTTTTTACTTTTATAACTTTAATAAATCAAATAATATTAACATTTTGATTACTAAATATATGTATATTAAATTGACAATGCACATTCATTTGTATTTTTTTCAGTAAAGTGACAGAGGAGATAACAGGAGAAATGCGAGCCGCCCTGAAGTCCATGAAAGGCAACTCGTCCCCAGGACGATTTATTCCGACTCTTTTCTATAAGAAGTTTATATCGTTGTTCTTGCCAATCGTAGTTGCAATATTTAACGGAATTCTGTACCGGGGAATATGGCCCGAGTCTTGGAACCTTACAACAGGAATTCTATTATTTAAAAAGGGGAACAGAAAAGACCCGGAGAACTACAGGCTAATAAGCCTAGAATCCTCACTGAGTAAGGTATTTATGAAGATAATTGAAAAGCGTCTGAGTGAGTGGCTTGGTAAGCATGAGATTTTAGGAGAAGAGGAAGCCAGATTCCGAGAATCGTATTCGACGGTCGACCAGGTGTTAGTTATGTAAGGCCTTTTTGATAAATATGGTGGTGGGAAGAAGAGATATTGTATAGCGTTTTAGACCAGCGTAAAGCTTTCGATAAGGTTGATAGATGGATTTTAATGTCTAAGTTAATTGAGATAGGATTACCGAGGAGGATAGTTAGGCTACTGGTGAGTATATATGTAACAACTAGAGTAATGGTTCGGAGTGCAAGTGGCGTTTTTTCGAATGAGATAAAACAAGTTCTGGAGTTAGGCAAGGTTGTACCCTATCACCTAAGCTATTTGATTTATTCATTAATGATATCTGCAGGTATGCAGATACTAGAATGGCTCCGTCAATGCGTTTAGGGAATTTGAATCTGTCCGTGTTATTATTTGCATATGGCATGGCTCTGGTGGTAAAAAGTGGAAGAGATATCCATATTTTGATTGATTTGATTTCTTATTACTTCATGTTAAATAATTTGGAGCTCAGTGTAAGTAAAAGTGAAATTGTTGTATTTGGTGATGGGGATTATTCAGAGGAAAAATTTTATTATAAAGGGGCGGAATTAGCAAGATCTAAAAGGTTTAAATATCTAGGTATTTGGCTTGAACAAAAAGGAGGATGGCGTGAACGTGTTAAAGAATCAATTAAGGGGTAAATGATATAAAAGTATTAAAATATATCTTTGAAACAAAAATGAAGCCTGTAGTTCATTATGGATGCGAATTATGAGGCTGGGAAAAGGCGCCACAGCTTGAGTCTTTGAAGTTTTTTGAAGCAGTTTTTTAAGAGGTTTTATGGTCTAGAGGTTAATACCCACAGCCAATTTCTTAGAGGGGATTTGGGGTTATATAGTATGTGCCAGAGCCGTGTTATGTCGATAATTAGATACGGGTTGAAAATGGTGCAGCTTCCGGAGTCAAGGCTAGTGAGAGGGGCATACATAGAATTGCTAACATCAAAGAAGAAGAGAAATTAGCCGTCTAAGGTGACGAGAATTCTTGATAATTTAGGGCTTTCATTTTTGTGGGAAGATGGGAGAGGAATGGAAGGCTAAAGTAGAGCAGTCAGATAGCCTAAGAGGTTATAGTCAAATAAAAGAAAGCCTAGGGGAGGAATTTCATCTAAAGTTAAGTCTGGGTAAGAGAGAACTGAAACACTGGATCCAAATACGATCAATTAATCTACCTTCGGGTTATAATTTGAAAAAAAAATTGAATGGCGTGGGCCTGGTCGGGATTACGGGTACAGTTGTCCCTTATGTAAAAATGAAAATAAAAATTTGGTCCATTTTCTCCAACAGTGTCCAATAACTGACAATACAAGACCGCGTTTTCTGCGTGAGGTACGTTTCCCGGATTTATTGCGGAGCAAACGGAAAGAAAATATTGTGGATACGACAAGGTTTCTTGGAAAAGCTCTCCAGCTACGGAAAGAATGTAAATAGTGTTCATATTATATGTGTATTTATTGTGTCTCTTTCCTTGTTAATCTGTGTATGGCCTATGGCTAATAAACTTATTATTATTATATTATATACACTGGGCCACACGGAGCATCGTTTTTCTTCGAGTGAGCACCCAAAAACTAATGGTGCTTTGGAACGTCAATACCGCGATTTGGCGAACATTTTGGTACAATATGTAGACCAGTAACACAGAAAAGATTGGACTTCTTGGCTCAATTATGCTGGCTTTTGTCTCAGCACAGTGTTTTAACACTGTGTTGTTAACTGCGTAATAACAGTTTTTCCATCATGTTTTCGCGTGATGCAACGTTGCGGGTTGGTAGGATTATCAATAAGAGACATTTGTATGGTTCGGCTGATCCTTACAAATATTAGGCTTTATCACTACCAAATCATATTTTATGTCGGTTACAAATCATAATTGGAGTCAAGAGCTACACCGAATTTTTATGCTCATCCAACGGTTCAGATTTACACTACTGGTGACATTGTCTTTCTCCGAGAGTCAACCGGGGGTCAAGTTCGTTCTTTGTCATTGTCAAAGTTTGTTCCTTTGTCGAAGCATAAGGTTTTTGGAAGGCTTAAAGAAATGGTTTATGTCATCAAAAAGTCGAAAGGTTGCTCATCTGATGCTTGCCAAATATTTCAGATACGAATCGCCGTCTTCACTGCCACATTGAATTATCACCCTAATATCACTGATTGCAACACATTGCATGCCCCAACGCGTCATGGGCAGTTCACCCTGTGTACTTCAGAAAATTACACTGCTTCTGAGCCTGTCGGTCGGCCTGAGCTTGAAATCTTTAATGGCACTCAGTCCATAAGTTGTGCTTTTGCACCTTGTCTGTTATCTTTTGAAAATAGGTGTAGCCTGATCTTCATGATATATCTGTAGACAGTTCGCACCATTTGTTGAACGGTACATACTAAGCCTCTGCTACATCAGCTTCCAGCTTTACCGAATCTGTCGTTACTGAAGTAGTTATAATATAGCCAAACTTAAGCTTTGCTGCAGCATGATCTAGCTTGAAGAAGCTGCACGTTTATTACAGCTATAAAATGATTTTTTTTTGCACTCTTACGCATCCTCAGCGCCATCGTAGGAGAACGTAGAGCTGCAAGTAGCTCTCATGAAGCTCCCATTTGAAGTGACTAATATCAATATAGTCATACGATTTTAATGTGACTGAACTGAAGAGCAGCTGGATTTGGACTTATTTAAGCACAACTTAGAATTGCAGCTGAGATTTAGTTAGATGTGCAGTGCGGTGAGTGATAGGTGACACTGTATCGAGTTAATGAGGTAGGTGCAACGGAAACAAAGAGTGTAGTAGATCTCTGTGTAGTGCTGACGTGGGAAGTTAGAGATATCTGAGTCGGCTTTCTAAGTCGGCTTCCGAATTCTAAGTTGCTATATTGTGGGTACAAGAAACGGAAAGTATATACAAACTATGAGGAGAAGTGTTACTTGCGGTTCTAGAATTGAATGTTTTGGTATTGTGTACAAGTTGTGTGTTTATGATGTTCTTGGTGATGCTGTACTTATCATATTGTTAGAGCGGAAACAATTATTTTAAAAGGAGGGGGAGGTTTAATAGGTTCGGTTTCTTCTATATTTTTTATGCTATTATTTCTTAATTAGAATATTCTTTTTATGTTTCCTATTTGCAGAAGAATGAAGCAGCGGATAGCTCCACGCAAAGTTAACGCGTCAATTGTTTGCATGAGATTTTTCAATGAAATAGTTCAGTTCTTATAGTTAAATTGCATTTGATGATTACCTGTTTAATAATAATTGGATGTTTAACAATGTGGAGAGTATAATTTTAGTTATCTTGATGAAGAAATAAAGAAACACATTTTTATTAATTTGAATGGCTTGCCCATAGGTCTATACAACAAAATCTGAGGGAGTGTTCACCTTTAAATGAAGTTGCACATATATAGGCTTATCAAAGTTGTCTGTGATTTCGTTGCTTTTGGTTTTTTTACTGATTA
This sequence comes from Artemia sp. Qi Xiang Cuo, assembly GCF_049724085.1. Lineage (NCBI taxonomy): Eukaryota > Metazoa > Arthropoda > Branchiopoda > Anostraca > Artemiidae > Artemia > Artemia sp. Qi Xiang Cuo. Next base: position 13,817,032 of record NC_142808.1, on the reverse strand, counting down.
GTTCTGTGAGCGGTGATATATATATATATATATATATATATATATATATATATATATATATATATATATATATATATATATATATATATATATATATATATATATATATATATATATATATATATATATATATATATATATATATATATATAAAACGCTTTCTATCAGCTTTCCATGAACCAACAGAAGAAAAACCTCAGCTCGGCTAAAAAGCTCCAAAATTAGACTTGCTTTCAGAAATCATTAAACATAAATCGTAACTTTTGAGTATTGTACATTTTTTGCTTCCATTCTAGAGGGAAAAGAACAAAATTTATAAAAGCTGACGTAGTATAAAGAAATTGGTACACTAATTTTTTCAATAAATTACAAAAACTTTCTTTTGTCATTCATTAATTGTTCTTATGCCACCATTGATCACTAGTATGATTTTGTATGTTTTCTAAGCCTATTTGATAACTGTCAACTGCAATTTCTAGCAACTGCAAGTTGTCTCATTGAAAATTGTAATCGTTCAATATTCTTTGATATACTAATACAAATATTTTAGCTCCTTGCGCAATTAAGACCATTATGAAAGATGCCTTTGGAACTTATGTGCTGCTATAAAAACCTTAAGACCAGTAACTTCTAGGTTTAATTTATTGAACAGTTAAGTCCGAATATAGTTTTAAACGTTTTTATTCTGTGCCTTAACAAACTCAGTTCGGCGATAGCGACCATTTAGCAGTACCCCCTTGCCAAAGTCCGAATCATACCTAATTTTTCTCAAAACGGATTTTTAAATTTTTAGTATTTAGGGGGTTAACTCTCTATTTTGCTGCCCCGAGGGTGGCAAACATAATTAGCCTATAATATGCACTTACATCATATTCAAAACCATCACTTATTTTGAGTTTTATATTGTGATATAAGTGCAGGACTAAAGAGACAACAGCATTTTTTATGCAGCATAAATGTTAAACAGTAGCGAAAATTTTGCTAAAAAATAGGATACATCACAGCGCGCGGGAAGGAAAGTTTACCTTTGCGTCACAGCAATAGCTTCAGTTACTACCACAGTGTAAATATTAAAGAAGGCGAAGTCACGAAGAAAGGTGTGCGACTGATGTGTCCCGAAAATCTTTAATGAAGAGTATTGGAATTTTCACTACTGTTTAATATTTATGCTGTGGTTTTTATCTTAGCGGTTTGTCTTACAAGTAGGTAATATAACAGGGATTTATCACCTATATAGCTTTTGTCGATACTGTATATTCTCTCTACTGTGTTCCGCTGACCACCGTCCGCTGGTGGCGCTGTGATGTGTCTCATTTCTGAAACAAACGTACATGACTGTAAATATAAACAAACCTAGGCTGTGTTCTGAACCTAGGCGAGTGAAGTAAAGAAGGTACTTACATTGACGTCTTTAAATACATCTTCTTGAGCTGCATCTGGTCCATAAACTTGGTCAAATTGATATTCTTTGAAACCGCTTTTTGTGTCAACTCTCAAAGAATAAGCATCCAATATTTCCGCAATGGGGCTGGATGAGTGTAGTTTTTCACGACTCGTCATGGGTCGAATCCTGCAGAAAGCTTTTTTCTTTATTATAAATGGTTAATGTATTTAATTAAGTTTTATCTCACTAAAAGTCTAATGTGGGGACCAGGGGCATAATTTTCTATTGGGCAGGGGGGGGGAGAGACTTACCTTCCCAGACATCCCCCCCCTTAAATTTAAATTCTTCAAAAATCTCTTCAAAACTGAGATAAGCCTGTATAATTCAAGCACCCACAGAGACGGGTTAGTTTTCTTAAGTATATCTTTACCTTTATGGTATTACATGGCTCATTTTTCAGTTTTCCCTGTCATTTTCGCTAGATTTGGGAAAATTGGCTTCAATTTTGCCTCCTCCCCCCTCAGGATTTTGACAAAATTACGCCACTGGTAGACACCCCACAAATTACAGTAGGATAGTTATCCTAAAATAATTAAATAAGATGTAGATGGACAAAAGCTAGTGTTCAAAAATATACATCAAGGAAAAAAAAACTTTTTGAGACAATATAATAATTCAATAGTCACAAAATATTCCTTTGCGTTCTTTCGAACAAGCTTTAAATTTCATAGAATAAGTTTGAAGTTGACAGTCTTTAAGGCAGCGGGGGCCCAAGGAGAACAAGGAGGAGGGGGTTGAAAGGGCCTGATACATCTTTCCGCCTTTTAGAAAGTCGTATTTGTCGTATGTTTTGGCTTCAGTCAGGTCCTAGGCACTCATTTTGGTCAAAGACAGTGCGAGTCGTTTATCCTCCACCTATAATGACTTCTACAATTTCAAACTTCTCATAAAAAATAGCTACTTTCGGCACTGTCTAGTTTTAGACGTAGATCGCAGTCAAAGAAGCCGAGTCAATCAGATCAAACCAGTACGTTATATCAGTAGTTGCTGGTTCCAGTAACATTGTTAAAACAACCCGAAAAAACTCTACGTTGAATGCAAGAGATATCTTGGTGAATATATAATCTACATCACTTTGTGTGTTTGAGTTGTACAAGGGAATAACGGTCAAGTTGACTCATGAATTTCTTAACGGTTTGGGAACTAACGGAGTTATCGGAAATTGCAGGGAGTGTTCCGAAAGCGTAGTTCATAAGAATGCAGGAATCAGGAAGCCAATCGTCAGCTAAAACCAGAGAAAATACCTCATTTAATGCGGTTCTAACACAACACAGCTGAGTGTGTTCCCATGTGAACCTTCAATATAATGAAAAGAAACAACGTTGCTTTTATCCTTGGTGGATTGAAGAGAACCAGTTGTTAGAATCCAGTATCGAAAAAAAACATGGCCTTCTGCTTCGTTTGTTCACTTTTTCCTAGTGGTCTATGGAGAGACCACTGCGAAAATGCTTGGGTGGCAAACGTGTGTGACAATGACACAAAATGAAGAGCAAAGGATAAGGATGAAGGGAAAACAGGCTTTTTTCCGGTTCACGCAAAGCAGTGTAGTCAGATTATCGTTGCTTTGTCAACAACAGTGGTCACATTGATTTCCTTCTTAATGAACGCAGTCGTACTAACATCTGTCAGCAAGCCGAAAATGAATAGACCAACAGAAAAACTATGAAATTTTGTTTAATGGGGCAAACAACCTGGCGAGACAAAGCATAGCCTTTATTATTACCTCCTTTAAAACATGATCTCAGATATTGATCTAGCAAATGCGCTTTTGCCAAAGCAGGAAAAAGCTCCAAAATCATTCTGCTATTCAATTGGAACTTGAAGCTTTCTTCTGTTTTTCCAAAGTACTACTTGCTTCAAAAGCAGGTTTCGGCAAAGAACAGTGCTAGCAAGATCAGCCTAAGCAAGCTACTCGTTTTTGCTTATAGAAATTGACTGCACCTGTTGTAGTTGCAGCTGCCAAAAGAACAATCCGCAAACTTAATTTTATCAAGAATAGGCTGAGAACTATCATGCTTGATTGTTGAATAGATTTCCTTATGTTGTTGGCGAGCAAGAAAAACCTTCTTCATAATTTCTTTAGATAAGTACACACGATAAAAGAGTATACCATTTGTTACCGAAGACTATTACCAATTATCACCAATATTACCAACTTTTATCAATTTTGCTCCTTACTTTAGCCTCCTCTAAAAAAAGATCTGAGATACTAATTTATCAACTATGTTTTTGTCAAAAGAGGAAAAAGTTCCATACACAAATGCTCTTCCAGTAGAGGTTGAAGCTTTTTTTCCGTTTTTCCAAGGCACTGCTTGCTTTAGATAAGTTCTAGGTGCAGGATTTCGCCGGGAAGATCAGTTAAGCAAGTAATCGTCTTTGCTAATTGGCAGCGATTGCATCTGTTGCGTTGCTGCTGCCCAAGAAGCAGCCTGAGAAAAATCGCGCTTCATTGTCGATTAGATTCCCTTAGGTAGCTAGCGAGTGAGAAAGATCCCACCGAAACCACTGACATAAACAAGATATCCAGCGATGGGTCATTTTGAAGAAGGTGCGAATCCAGAAGTAAGCTGTTCTTAGTGATATATTTATGCGGGGCACTCCATTTTTTTTTGTTTACTATTTCTGTAGGTAAGTACAAATGATAAAAGATTATTTTCTAAGAAATTTTATATAATAATGAGATATAGCAATATGATAGGATCTAGAAATCTTTTTTTGGGCCCCCGGGGGCGAGTGCTCTGAGCCACTCCTGCTTTAACGTAACTTTCAAATAGTCCAGGCGTTCCTGTCTGGCGTGTTACCTTTTTCAGGATGCGTAGAACACTTATTTCCAATTGAAAGTTGATGTTATTTGGAACTACTGCTGAAAACAACGAAAAAAAAAACAAACGAACTAGTAGAAACCCTGCAAATTTCGTAAATACATTGTTATCCTAATTCATCAATACACCAATTTGAATAAATTTTAGGATAACCGCGAAAAAAAGGCTGGTCAGAAAGTTACTTGCTATTAAAAAAGTAAAGGAGGAAATGAAATGGTTTTATAGGAAAAGCTGACAGGTCCTTGACATAGCCCTAAGGTCAAATTTGAGCCCTTCTCACGACAATGCACCAGCTTATTGATTCTTTCTTCATAGCATTCGCTATTTGAAACTCTTATTACTTTATTTTTGGCGTAGAAAAAGGAGAGAAGGGTTGACATAATTTTTTTTCGTGGCTAGATACTCCCCTCTCAATAAGCATCTAGATGGGCCACTAGCACCTTTCTTCTCTCTGTGTAGAAACATAAAGCAGTCTATCAAATATGGGCATCGAGGTTCTGGTAGCAAACTTTCATGCAGAGGGTATTGTTATACTGTCGTAGCGTTATGGCAAGTGTCTCAATTTCAGTATTTTTATCAATTTCAGCGGAATCAAGTTACTTTGAATTGTGTTTTAAGAGTTTGGCTTACATGTGAAAATAATAAAAAAAAATTAATTCTGTCTTTTTTATTATTCCAATACGCAAGTTACTTTCTGAACAAGCATTGTAATTCCTTTGGTACATATTGTTAGTAATAAAAACTGGCGATTTTCTAAAAATGATGATGTTTTCTTCTTAAAGAATACGTAGGCACTCCCACATTTTATTAAGTAAAACTCCCATTAATTCGCCCAGTCGATGAAGTCAATATATTACTTCCGGAGATTCATTCGTTTCTTTTCGAAAAATGTATTAAAAAGGTTGTTAGAATGTTCAGGATTGTATGATGCAAGAAGTTTCTTTATGCTTAAGTTTTTAAAATTCTCTATATTTAGGGAAAATTCATTTTTAAATGTGCTGTCAAAGCACTAACTCAAAATTTTACAAAGGTAATGTTAGCAGCAATACTAGTCATGCTCCCGTCGCCGTAAAGCGTGTTTAACCCGTTACTGTGAAACTGCATTGATTTCGGATGCTATCAACTCCATGGAATACATTGACCAACAAATAAGAAACAACAGAAAGAAATAAGAAAGAAATAACAAGAAAAAAACAAGAAACACGAAAGAAGAAATAAGAAATAAGAAAGAAATAAGACCAACACCTAACCTGCAGAAGACCCTAATTTTTCCTTTCATTTCCTCCACGATATTGTAATATTTCTTTCTCAAAATTCTTTCTCTGTTTAAATCTTCATACATCACTTTATTCAACTCGGCTGTTACTCTAGTTTCCTTCTCCAAATGTTGAATAGTCTTATTACAGTTTTGATGCTCTCTCTCAAACTGTCTCAAATTATCAACTTCACATCTCAGCTTTTTATTTTCCGCTCGTAACATATCAAAATCACTTTTGAGATCATTTAATTCTCCTATACTACGAAAGCTTTCTTTCTTACTAGAATCTAATGATGATTCTGTATCTTGTAATTTTCTTTCTAAAGAAATTATTTGCCGTCTCAGCATGCGCTCACTCGCTTCTGTTTCATTTTTCAAATTTTTTTCGAGTGTCCTAATTATTTCAAGATATTCAATTTCTTTTTGTTGCATCTCATTTAGTAAGTTTCTTAATTGCTTTACTTCAGGGTTTTCAACATTACTAATTTTATAAGTCCTTCTTCTATTTATTTTTGGGTCTTCTTCAATATCTATCACTTCCTCTTTTCTTGTAGCTTCAACAATTACAATTGGTTGTGTTTCAATTCGGTCACTACCTATTGGTTCAACACGAGTCGAGTCAACACTTGAATCGCTATTGACACTTTGCGTTCTTGAATGCGATTGGTCTTTTAAAATTTCAATTTGGGATCGAAGCTCCGTATTTTCCACTTCAATGAATCTCTGAAAAAACAGTAAAAAATAACAAATAAACGTTCAAATGGGAATAAGTCAATGTATTAAACACTGAAAACAGATACAAAAGTCTGGATATTTCGACCACATATATAGCGGTCGTAATCAGCAGAAAGACTAAAGTATTAAAATTGAAACTATTATATTTATACAGAACAAAATAATAGCTTCCTCTTCATTCACTAGATTTGTCTCTGAGAGTTCAAAAACCGGGTTCATCCAAAGTCTTAAATTTGAAATTTTTTTTTTGATATTGCCTAAATGTAAGTTGAATTTCTAATGAAGCGGGCAAAATCTTCTTCTTTTAATTGCAAAAGGAAAAAAAAGTAAAGAATATGTTAATTAACTTATTGCTATTCGCACTATAGAGTTTTGAAAATTTTATATAATTCACTTATTTATCCTTACATTGTATACGGTTTTTCTGTGGGGGCTAGTAATTTTGTTGTAAATTTTAAACGGATACAAATTGTGCAGAATAAAGCGCTGCGCCTGCTCGGTGATTTTGAAAAATGTGAACGTACAATGGATTGTTATTTTAATATTTGAAATGTTGGGCAGTTGAGGGATTATCAGACCGTTATTTTCGTGTATCAGTGTTTAAATAAATTAGCACCTGATTATTTTTTTGATGTTTTATCATCGAATTTTGCGTACCATTCTTATGATACAAGGAATACAATGGACCTAGTACAAGAGAGACGACACACTGCTAGGTCTAGTTTTGTATTTAGGCATGTGGATGTTTCGGTATGGAACAGTCTCTGGAAAGTACTAGGATGGCTGAAAGTGTGCCCTCTTTTAAAAATAAGATTAAGAATTTCTTAATGAATAAGGATGGGTGAGGGGGGAGGGGCTGTATTCTGTCTTTTACCTTCTGTAAGTATCGGTTCGCGGTTCCCATGAGGTTTATTTTTTATTTATTTATTTGATTGCATTTTTTTTTCAATATATATGTAGTAAGTGAGCAAAATATTGATTTCTGCCACAAACAAATCTGTATAGATTTCCACGTGGTAGGTCTGTTTGATATAATTTTTTTTGTGAATATTGATTTTAAATAAAAACGAATTTCTCTCTTTCTTAACTCACCCATAAAGTGAAGTATCTCCTTGGACTCTCAGACTATCAGTAAAACTGCAAATTTTGTGTCCAACACAAGTTTTTTTTTAACCCACCGTTGAAATAACGATTATCAATAGAAAATAATACTTTTGCAAGATTAAAGATAATTTAATTATTTTCCGTTTAGATAAATAATAGAATGTAAACATTTAAAATATGTCAATCTACAAATGTCTCAACATCCGTCTATATTATCTCCAAACATATGTCAATCTCTAAATGTCTCAAAATCCTAGGAAATAAATATTCAACCGAATAATTTTTAGTTGACACAGCACGGCAATGGCCGCTTTTTTCGAAAGAAGCCACATTATAAAGCGAAAAGATCGCCGTATGAATTTTTAGAATAACCTTTTTTCGGATATCCCTCCAACAACTGATCCTAAGGCAAGAAAATGGAGATTAAAATCCTTCATATTAGTTTTAGGTTAATTTTCTGCCCCGTAAGTGATCTGTAATAGGATTCTTTTGGAGAGAGAGCAAGCTTCATTTGTGGTGACGGTTCGGTTATGCTACCGTAGCAAGTTGTTCATAAGTCCAAAATTAGCGGCATCAATTAACGAAAATTTAAAGGGAACGGGTATTTTTTTTGTTAAAAACTAAGATAAAAAAAGGTATTCTTCAAAATATTGAGGAGGAGGAGCGGCATAAACTAGTTCAGTTCAAACTAGGCATTCATTCAGTGAACACTTCTTGCATCCTGTGAAAAAACCGATTTTTGGCTATATTGACAGTAGTAACAGTGGTAAAGGTCCTGGTCGTGATTGCGTAATATGCCTTACCAGGGGCCAGTGACCTATTACAATGAACCATGAATGGCTTGGCAGACATGTTTTCCATTTTGGAATTGATTTGTTGTTTGTCAATCCATTAAAGAAAGTTGTCGTTTAGTACATTATAATAACTTGTTTGGTCGTTTTTCTAAAAAAAACTTGCCATGATATAATTTACTCAATTAAAAAAAAAAACCCGATATAATGTCCATACACTGCATTCCAATTTTCATTATATTTTAAGACATTGTTTATAGTACACCATATATTTTTAACTTTTTAAAACAATGGATTTGTCAATTTTCAATGTTAGTACAATTTTCATTATTTTATTTCCCCCCCCCCACAAAAAAAAGTAAAGAAAAACGTTTTACTAGTAAATTCAAATTTGAGCGGGACTTAGCCCCCCCCTCCCCGCCAACAATACAGAATCTTAAATTTCACTGGCTCTTGCTATAAACGGGGTTTGTCTAATTCCGATGTCACGGCGGATGACTTTGGGAAAAAATTAGCGTGGGAGGGGGCCTAGTTGCCCTCCATTTTTTTTTGGCTTACTTAAAAAGGACATTAGAATTTTTAATTTCCGTTCGACTGGGTTTCTAGATAGGAGTTTTTAACTTCTATAGTCGGGTTCTCTGATGGTGTGTTTTTCATTAAAGTTCTATGAGTTTTAGAGGGTGTTTCTCCCTTTTTTTGAGAACATGGTAAATTTTTCTCAGGCGCGTCACTTTTGATCGGTGTAGCTAAAGTTGATGAGACTGAAATATTCTAAATAATAAGTAGTCGCTATTTACGATAAAGTTTTTTATTGTTTAAAAAAAAAATAAAAGCTTTGAGACAAGGTTAAACTTTATCGTAACGATTGAGGAGACGAGGAGGGGGGCACCCCCGGTCAAATTGGGACTCATTTATGTTCGTCTTAATGTCGCTCATTACTTTCAGTTTTAAAAAACTTTTTTCTTTTTTTTTATTTAATTTATTATGAATTTTTAGTTAATGCATCTTTTATTAGAATAAAAATTTTACTTTTATTTTGCTAAATGGATCTCTTTACAAATTAACTTACGTAACTAACTTCTATATTCCTGTATTTTTCTTCTGGCAAAAAATACAAAGTTGCAGATTTTTGCAGCTATGAGCTTGAAACCAATGTAATAGGGTTTTCTGATACGCTGAATCCGACGGTGTGATTTTCATTAGAATTCATTCAATCGTAGGGGGTGTTTCACCCCTCTTAAAAAAAAAAAAAAATCGGGTTAAATTTTTATAAGGCTCGTACCCTTTTACGATTAATAGTAAACTTAAAAAAATTTATATATATTTAGAATCAGCATTATAAACACATTCTTTTGATACATTTAATAACATATAAATTCAGTTTTTAAAAGTTTGGATTACTATTGAGCCGTGTCGCTTGTTTTTTTTTATTGTTTTTTTTTCTACTAAGGTTTTTTTATTAATTTTATGAGGGGGGAGGGTTCCCCCCTTAGTAAAAGACACACACATTAAGTTAAATGTCTAAATAAAATTTTGATTCACAGCCATCTGAATCACAAAGGCCATTTTTAATTAGAAAAGATAGCTCTTTTGAAAGCACTAAAAAAAAAAAATTGTTGTGTAAATAGTGAGGTATTGACTTGGGGGAGAACCCCCTCCCATACATAATAGTTTCTGTCCTTTTTATTTAGCAGTATGAAATTAATAATAGGAGCACCTTAATGAGTAATAAACAAGAGGATGAGGAGGGCAAAATTTGACCGCTTAAGCATTTATCCAACAAAATGGAAAAAGGGAAGTTGTTTTTTTCTTGCTAAATTTTGCCTTTTTTTTTCAATGAAGAGGATAATTTCAATAGCCCCCCTTCTTAAAAGAAAGAAAGATTGAGCGAAACTGTACTAATGCAAAACGCAAGAACAACAATTATCAAATATTCCGGTAGAATTACACACGAGCTGGACCACCCAGCGAGCACCCAACTTATAGTGACAGGGCCCTATAGCCCCAGTGTTAGCTCCACGCAAGCTGGAATGAAGATGAAACGGGAATGGAGTGTTTCTGATAATAGCTCAGATCAGCCTACTGAAGATCTTGAGCTTGACCCCATTAATGTTTTGCCATGGAGTTCAGATTTAGAAACCAAGTCAGACTTTTTAATTATATACATAATTTTTTCTACCCCTGTTTTCAAAAATAAGGTAAATTTTCTCAGGTGCTTTGATTTTGATGAGTAAAACTTGAATTCGTTTTTAAACTATTCTATAATATTTATATATCGTTTTCTTTCATTAACCAAATTAGCAACATATAAGGGAATGGTTATAACACTGAAATAGCTTATCATACATTTCTAAAAAACCTTACCTTGTAACTTCTCGCTTCTAACCTAGACGTTTTCTAATGCAATAATCCAATATTCCTTTAAACAAACTAACTATATGAAAACATACAATTCGCTATTTCACAGTTGACAATCATTCTTAAAGTGGCGTATGTTTTGCAGTATGCTTTTGTACGCATCCGGTGCTTATCAGATCTACCATCGCTACATCTGAATGTTAATCCGGTCGTTACCTATAATTTGAATTTTAAGTGGGATTCTTGTGACAGGATGTGTATTTCCGATAAGATATATTAACACATAGGAAGAGGGTTTAATAATCTTCAATTATGTCTTCACAGTGTTGTCAAGAAACATTATTTGGGGCGAACTCATTTCATTGAAAAATTTAGTGACATTTTAAAAGGTGTTTTTGAGACAGAGTTTGAGGCTATTCTATTTGAACAGTGTGAGGAAGTCAAATACCCCAACTTAACTGGGCATGAATCTTCATCACTTGAAGGAAGCCCTTGAGTTTCAAGGGTCCTTACAGAGGGGGGCTCTGAAAAGAACCATCCAGTATTTTAGTTACACTTTAACTGTTGATATGGATGGAGAAAAAAAAGTTCTTCTCTCTCTTTTACAACGATTTATTTAGTCTAGATCAACTATGTCCAGAACTTCAAACAAATCCGTTGCCAAAAGACAGAGGAAAACTTGGATTGTTGAGAGTTATATCACCAACCACCTACGTTTGGGATTCATGTCCATTAACTGAAGCTGAGGAGCAAATGTTCATACAGCACACCGCATCAGTTGAACAATGTTTAAATTTCATTGAGAGTTATATTGAAGAGAATCAAGCAGTCGAATTGGACCCATATTTTGCATTTTTATTCTAAAAATTTTGGAATAAAACCATTAGTTTTTTTTTATTATTCTCTTGTTCTAACTTACCCTTCTAAGAATAAGACTACATTTTCTTGACTAAAATAACCTGTATTTTTTGAACATGTTCAGTTACTATTATGAAGGACTTATGGAAATATAACTTTTTTTTTCTTCTTCTTTTAATTGCTCAGGTGTTGGTGGGACAAAGAATTTAAGAACGTTATAAAGTTTTTTAACTTTATAAGAATAACTGTTATTTTACATAAAAAATAAAAAAAAATTTTCTACAGATTAATGATATAGCACCAATACCGACACCATTGGGTGATGAAGCAAGTGTATCTACACGACTAATTTTGTCACCACCACCGGAGTTCAGGAATCAACCTACTCTAGTTCTAGAGGATCTGGAGTAGCAAAGGGGGTTCCTTAATGATGTGTCTGGGGAAATGGCTAGCCTAGATGACATAAGCTGTGATATTGACATGTTTGAGGATCCGGGGTGGACAGATAGTCTTATACATGAACATTTGGGTGATGCTACTAGTGCATCTGAACCGGGTCCTCATAATGAAATTCCATCACAGGACAATACAGGCTGGCTCGACCAATTGTCCCCAAACACCTTGGAATATGTACTAGGGGACCTCATGCCACATCCCCCCAATGTGATTGAACAGACTGGGAGTGGTGGTGGTGTTATTGACAATTCCCTGTCACTCCCCACCATTCCACTTAATGATATAGATAGTAGTAGTTATACAACAGCAACAGTACCCCCTCTTCCGTATTTTTTTCTGTCCAATTCTGCCTTGCATCACACATTACTCTACAGTACCAAATTTTGGTACCCATTGAACTCACTAGTATCGGAGGATATAATAACCCATCCTCTGGCCATTACACCTTCATATACTGATAAGACTCAAGCCATTCTTGAACAACAAATGGGGATGTGGGGAGTGGGGGTCAGTTTAAAAGCATCAATAGCACTAAAAATATTTGTTTTAAATGAAAGTGCAGGTGAGATGTATTCGAAATACTTGCACACAGAGATGTTGGCAATACACCCGCATTTCTCAAATTTGGGGGAAGTTTTTCTAAATTGGACAAATAGTATTCAAAGTAAGTGGGAAATTTATAAGGAGGGGGGTAGTGGATCTGTGGTTTTTTTTATTGAAAGTTTAAATGTTAATATATGTAGGTTTAAAAAGGATTTTATTGTAAGAGCGGGAGTGGGGAATATTGAATTAAAATATCATTCAGATTTAGAGGGGTGTAGGGGGATACAACGAATCTGTTTCGATACGAGGCTGCAGGGTTTCAAGTATGCATTTTTAATTGGAGAATACAGACCACTTAACAAAGCTGAATCCTAGAAGAAGTTCGATAACATGGCAGTTAATGGTAGGGAGAGTTCAAAGTTCCCCAAAGTAAATTTTAATTGTTTAAATGGTCAATATCCCGTGACACTCAAAGGAATTGATATTTTTGAGCTGGCTCATGCACATTTATAGGTTGGTCTCACGGTGTTACAGTCTGAAACAGAATTTTAGGAGGGTCAGTGTTCCGATAAGAAGGGGGCATTACTTCTAGTGCGGGCTCCTTCAATTGAATCAAGTAGAACACTGGGTGTGGCTTCTATACACCCCACCCATGGACTCCGATTCAATTGGTCACTTCAATCCAATTACGGACATTAGTAGGGTTCTAAGTGAGGGTAAAAACCGAAATGTATGCTATTACTGTCCAACGTGCCTCTCAAGATTTTGGACTGATTTAAAGTTAAAGCATCACATGAAACGCTGTAAACGTCATGAATACCAGGCTGCGGAAACAGTAAGTGGAGATAGGGCGAGCTTACGTTTTAAGAACTTTCAGAACACGCTCCTGCAGAGCGATAAGAACGCTTTGGACTGCGAGGCTAAGCTGACAGACGTGTGCGATCCGTCAAATTCAAATCGTGTTAAAATACAAGAAGCCATAGGGGTCTCTTACGCTCACGCGCAACAAGATTCCAATGATACCAGGAAAGTGTTGGATGAAGTGGACATATTGTGTGACGCTGAACACTTTATGTGCTTGGCCTTAGTCAGTCTAATCAAAACAGTAAACAGTGTAATTTCACACCTTCGTTAAACAAACTATCCGCTAATCCTATCACCAGATGACATAGTGGCCATTAAAAATCGTAAAATGTATTCGGTTTGCAAGGGAGAATTTGATGATGGTGTTGGGAATGGGGGGAGGAGGTTGGTGATCGACCATGATCATTTGTGGCAGGAAATTACATAGGGGGGGAATAACTTGAGAGGGGTAGCACATCATTCATGCAATTTAAACGATAGACATCAATACTTCGTACCTGTTTTTATACACAATTTGAATTACGACTTAAAGTTCATTCTTCAGGGGTTGGCCCGCATTGCCAAGTGTGGAGTTGTGGATGACGCATGGATAGATGGTTCTTTTTCATATAATATCATACCCAAATCATCGGAGAAGCTACTGCTGCTAGAATTCATGTGGAAAACACTTGACAAGGGTAACACGTGCCTGAATAAAATTTGTTTTGTAGACTCTTTCAGCTTCGTCCTCAAAACCCTAAATAAATTGATTAAGTTGCAGAAAAGTGTAAATTTTGATGGCTTCCCCCTCCTCACACAGCGCGGTCCCGATGATGAAATATATGATTTATTAACATTTAAGGGTATATATCCATATGATTATTACAACTCTGGCTCGAGGCTAGATGAGGTGTCACTACCACTCATTGAAGTTTTTTACAATTTTCTTACTGAGAGTGAGTGCACCACTAGCGACTACGAATTTACTAAGAGGGTGTGGGTAAAGGGCGGGTGTAAAAATGGGTGGGATTATTGTAAACTTTACTTGGCCAGTGACGTACTCACTCTTCTGGACATTTTTTGTAAAAATTCGGATGAAATATAAGTGGACTTTGGGTTGAATTTAGTTTATTATTTTTCCGCTCCCCATTTGGTGATGTAACTGATAATTAGAAACAGAAATGAAGAAATCTGTCTGATTGTCGTAGTGGATCAGAATCTTTATGTTGAGACATCATTGAGGGTGGTGGATGTTTTTCACGAGGATTGTATCAAGAAAACTGATCCGAGCGGACAGCACACTGATAAAAAGTTGGAGGCTGTTTCTTTGTATATGACTTCTCTTGACCCATTGGCAAGATCTCACTACTGTTTACCATGTTGCAAATATAAGTGGCTTGACAATCCCTTATCTTTGAAGGTCCCAGACAGTGCCAGTGTTGAAGAAACCGTAACACAAGGATGTTTTTTTGAAATTGATGATGAACTACCCATGGAAATCCATTACTCTGCAAAACAATTAGTTTTTCCGTGAATAAATAGACCGTTGGGTAAGGACTCTCTGAGCCCCTACAATTTATCTTTAGTAGCGGACGGGAGTATGCACAGGGTACCTTTAGAACAAAAACTAACTGACAACCTCAACCCGAAACAGAATATGGTTGTTCATCACGTGCAATTGAAATGGATGGTGTACAATGGTTTCAAAGGCACAAAGATTCATAGAGCCCTCCAATTTGATCAAAAACCTTCATAAAAACGTTTATTAAAGACTTTGTGACTAAGCGTTCACTAGCGAAAACGAAGGTTGAGAAAAGAAATCTATAGACTCATTTGAACTCAGCTTTTGATAAAATGAGCAAGCGTGTACGACTCAGAAGTCGATGTGACATTGTAACCAACCCCAAAGATTGTGCTCGAATCATTGCGGATCTAAACTTATAATCGTTCACAATCATAGACTCCAATATGGTGCTCCTACATCGCAAGAAAAGAAACATTGTATTAAATAAAAATATTGCAGGCGGAAGTGCAATAACTGAAATATCCAAGAAACTCATGTTGTCATTTTATTATAATATGTGCAAGGTACAGTGGCCAAGTGAGGGACAAGTTCAAGTTTCCTATGGGGACACTGATTCACTCCTGTTAAAAGTCAAAACTGAAAATTTTTTGAATGATTTGGAAAATGGCGAGTACATTAGCTCACGAATGGCCTACACTAACTGGCACGAATCCCTCTACCCAGAGCTAGTGAAATGTCATGCCCCAAATCAATTATTAATATTAAAATCACAAACGCGCAGCAATACGATATACAATGGTGTGTTTCCTGGACTAAAAGTATACTCTGTGGAAAATCACGGCAAGTATATCAAACAAAATTGCAGTGGGGTACCCACATGCTTTGTAAAAATAATTTCGACATGAGTGTATATAGGAACTGTGTGGAACATACTTTAGTGCAGAGGGCAAAAGTCAAGGCGATTCGCTCTTTACAATTTAAAAACTACACAGTTAGAGTTGGGAAAATCGCCATGTCTGCCATATCGGACAAAGTCTATGTACTTGAGGTTGGTTTGAAGGTACTACCACACGGTATTTATTTAATTTCATACCGAGTTGAATGTAGATAGAAGAGAAAACAGCTCGGTCTATAAAAATTAACTTAAATTCACTAAAAAAAAAAGTATAAATTGGGTGGGAGGGATTTTTTGGGTAATTAGGTTTTTTTTTAAAAAATTCTTTTTTTTTCTTTATCACAATCAATTTTCAATGTGTTTGCAAGGCATAGCAATTTCCAGTATTTGAGGTCAGCCCCGGCCCGGCCCGGCGGCAGCGGGCCCCCGGCACCCGACTCGTCCCGGCCCGCCCCCGGGTGCCGCAGCGGCCGCCCCCGGGGGGAGGGGGGACCCCAAACTTTAAAAATTTGGAAATAGAAGTGTCTGATATTATTTCACAAGTGTGCACATTAGTCCAATAAATGTTGTACTTTTTTTAAAAAAAAAAAGAAAAAAGTGTATTTATTTAAGTGTTCATTTTTTTTCTAGTGGTTATGTAAATGTTGTATTTTTTTTATTATAAATAAATTTAAAAAATAAATTATATTTTTTTTATTCATGTTTAATTTGCCTTTTTCAATGTAGTATTTTTTAAAAAGTATTGTTACTTTTTTTTATGTATATAATAAAAAAAAATATTATTCTTCTTCTTCTTCTAATTATTATTCTTGAACGGATTAGTAGTAGTAGTAGGGAAATTATTTAGTCATTAGACAGCCATAGTCTACAGTTAGTTGTCCAGGTGAACTGTTGAAGGGAACATGTATCAATTTAAAACACCATTCAGATCGCTTCTGTGGGGGCCGTCAATGTCGGGCAAAACAACACTATTAACTAAAATAATTAAAATTTGCAATAAAATGTTTGTGGAAAGCCGAAAACAATCTTCTATTGTTACAGTATTTTGTAGGAGTCATATGATAAAATAAAAACAATTGCTGCCACGACGGGGCTGGTGCAGATACAATTCATACAGGGACTTGATGTTTTCAGCATTATTGAACCAAACTCTTGGTTGATCATTTACGATCTGGCTGAATCTATTGAACAATGGTCCCAGGAAATGCTACAACTGTTCACTGTTCACTCTCATCATGAACAGATTTCCGTTACTCTGGTTCTACACAATCTCTTTCATCAGAGCAAATGAATGCAAACACTTGCATTGAACTGCACCTACTATATCATCTACAGAGTTCTTCGTGATTCTAGCTCGCTAATAACTCTCAATAAACAAATCTATCCAGGCACCCCCAAATTTCTGCTCTCAGAATATAATCAGGCAACTTATAAACCCAACTGCTACATCTTTTTGGATCTTAATCAAGATACTTCGAAGGATCTGCGTGTAGTCAAAAATAACTTTGACAATGAAATTACAATAAATTTCCCCTTGAACCCTAAAACTAACTATTATTCGCTATCATTACACTTAAGGAGCTAAATGGAAATATAAATTTGTTTTCAGTTCTAAGCAGTTTAAAATCTCTGCTCAGGAGAGCAACACTCATATATGGTATTGACAACAAGTTCCGTAATCAAATATCCGAAGTTTGCTTACACCTGATCAAAGGTACTGCTCAACAGCAATAATTATTTCAGTAGCAGGTAAAGCAATATTGTTCCAGTGTTCTTACAGGGGTCTATAAAAGGAAAGTAAATAATTACAAAAGGAAACAACTTCTGCAGGCGGATGGTAGCCTTTTCACATTTTTACTGCCAGTATTGGTAGGTCTTGGAGACTTTTTTTTCAAGACAGAGAAATAATTGAAAACTCGTCTAAATGAAATCTAGAACAACTCGCTCTCTCCCCCGTTGGACCCTTTGAGAACAAACGGAGTAAACTTCTTGACAATAAGAATAATGAGGATGATAAAAAACTGCTTTACTTCAAGATGCACTTTGCAGAGTGGACAAACACAAGTCCTATCTCTCGAAGCCCACTGCTGCTGCTGCTGACCCCAAAAGAAATCATCTTTTCAGCATTCTGCTTCTGTAAGAAAATTAAATAAGTAGTATTTGTAGTAATTTTTAACGAAATTTGTAAATCTAAGGCCCCAAAAATATAGTGAAAAAAGAACACGACTCCTAGCTTATGTCATCTAAAGTGGTCAAGATGACGCACAAATTGAGAGCAATGAGACAGGGATTATAATTTAGGGCAAGAGCTATAATATACTTTATTTAATATATGATATTTATACAAATTTTAAAAGACTATTATAATTTGACACTCTTCTATAAAACTTTCTAAATACATTAAAATTCTTCAAAAATCTTATTGGAAATAGACAAATTCTAAAAAAATTAAATGAACATGCATCATCGTCATCACCAACATCAACAAGAACATTGACACAATTAAAAAATTACATTGAAGAAGACGATTTCAAATCAATTTTGGAAAAAATTAGCCTCCACTGATAGCTAGACAAAGGCAAAGACATGTCCAGTCAACGTCACCACCACCACCCCCACCAACAGCCCGTGTAAAAACCGGTAGCGGACGTTAAACAACATGCTTACGTTCAAAATGGTTGAAGTTTTGAAAGTTGTTTATGAAAATATTGGTGGTGAAGGGAGTTTAATTTTCCCTACCACCCTTTTCAAAGTCGCTGGTGTTCATACTAAAAGTGTACAGGACTATCTACAAATTAAATCAAGTTACACACTACATAGAAATCATAGACTTTGTGCCAAGCAATATCGAAAAACTAAAGCCTTTTACCCATTGCATATAATGCAAGCAGATCTCCTGACTCTAGATGAGCTTCAAGGACGTCACAAGACCCTGTATAGATACATTCTACTCGCAATCAGTGTTTATAGTCGCTATGCATGTACAATTCCAGTGGATATAAAGAAAGGTTTTGAATTTGCTCATGTCATTGAAAATATTCTCCAAAAGGATTCGTATAAAAAAATTCAAACCGATCACAGTAATGAATTTGTTAATCCCCATATTGCAAAAGTACTAAAGAAATATAGTACACTGCTCTATCATAGCCACAGTCCTATAAAGGCTGCATTGGCCGAACTATTGATAAGAACTATTCGACTTTTAATTGCAAGATATTGTACATTAAAAAATATATCGGCTTTTATTCGAGATCTTTGTACAATCATATTTATTTATAATCAACGACCTTATCAATCGTTGTAAAACTGTAGGCCAAAGGACCTTCATTAGTAGGATCGCGAGCAAATTGACACCTTTCTTAAACAGTATTGCACTAAATCGTTGGCTGTGCAGAAGATGAAAAATAAATTCAATGTTTGTGATACCGTTTAAATTAATAGAACAACTAATATTTTTGGAAAGGGGAGTTACTTGTGGTCCACAGAACTTTTTAAGGTGTCAAAAATACTAGACCCTAAACCCATAACTTACCGCCGGTGCGATACCAGAGATCAGGAGATTTTTGGTGTGTCTTATGACTATGAGTTGCAAAAAGTTCAAAATGCCATTGAAATCTATAAAAATGAAAAGATATTAAAGAGACGTACTAATAAAGATAAGAAACAGTAACTTGATCGGTGTCTAGGATACAACTCTGATTTTTATTCTTGGAATCGGTTTTGAAGATATTGACAATGCTCCATGATTTCTATGTTAATTTCATATCCAACGTTTCCGATCCGCTCTGCAACGACTTGAATACGACAAGTGATTTTTGGACAAAACTCTCCCCTGCCATAAAATTTGACGGTGCATATGAAGTGGCTCTTGTCGACTGTATTCTCAAAAATAACTTTGACATTCTTAGAAAGGATCGTGTGTATAATATAAAAAATATTCCGCTTGACCTGAATACAAAAGTGCTGGGCTAGGTCGCCTATGGATGAGTCGAAGCAATGAAACCTAGTGACTTTTGACGTACTAAATTGAAATGCATTTAATATTATAATAGGAGGGATTTGTGTTGTACAAACAATAGAAAAATCTAATATCGCACGAATGGTACATTCCCTTTTAATTATTCATTGGAACAAGATAGGATTTACATTACTTCACCTGTTGACACTGAAACAATTACTCTCGATCATAATTTGAGAGATGTTTTTGGCTTTAGACAGAATGTGATCAATGGGAAAAATGCTGGCACCCTTTATGGGATGGATCAAATTATTTTTGCTGATTATCCACCTGGGTATGCCTCGGACTCCTGCATATTTCTCAATGCATCCTTAGTGGAAACGTCGAGAGTCGGTAATTCAAATGTCCCCCTCCTACGTGTTCTTGAACGAAAAACATCTCATGAACTTGTTCATCACTATAATATAAAGCATCTTAAGTATGTTCCTGTAAACACTTCGTATTTGGAACTCTGTCAGTTAACGCTAAGAAGTGAATTGGGTGATCCTCTAGCAATACCAAAAGGCTTAGCAGTAATTACATGTCATTATTGACCCATTGTCAACGACGGCACAGTCAACTAAAATGAACAATAGGAGAATTACATTTGTCCGCCCCGATATCGACTGTTATCTCGGTGCTTTGAGTCCACGTCAAATAGGCAATGGATTGGACTACTACAAGGGTCGTACTACAATGTCTGGCTATGGTCTTGGTAGCTGGTTTACTAGGCTATATTGTTGTGTACTACCCCTTGCCAGAAAATATCTTGTGCCTGCTGCATCAAATTTCGCTGCCTCCACACTACAGGACTAGGGGCCGGGCAAGAATTTCAAGGAGAGTGTTAAGGAAAATATTAGATCTTCAGTAAGATCCGTTGGTGAGCAACTAAAATCTCGAAAAAACGGGGAGGGATTGAAAAGGATGCGTTCACGTCATTCACTCATCAGTCTTCACCCAGGCGGGAAGCAAAGGACATCAACAAGGACTTTGAGGAATAAAACAAGGAAGCCCGATAAGCAGAAGAAGAAAAAGAAAAAGACTGTTAGATCAAAGAAAAATTTCTTCTCTTTAGATGACTTATCTCACCCACAAGGAATCATATCCATCAAATAGCTCCTCTTTGAATTTAGTTAATGCTGAAAATGTTCATGTCCGTGTCAAGTATGGCTACTATGATCAGTTTCACCCCCAACAACCCCTCTCGGAAAATATACACTTTCAAATATTTTCCAATGAAGACTATTTCATTGATTTGTCGTAAACATTTATTGATTTAAATGTTGTGGTGAAGAAAAAGTCAGATAATACAACTCCAAATGCCGGCGATGGTCTCTCCTATGAAAACTGTATTCTATACAACCTATTCAAACAAATTAATGTATTTATTAATGGAACATAGGTGAGCACTAGCAATAATTTATCAAACTATGCAAGCTATATACAATTTATGATGATGACACCAAAGGCTTACAAGGAGTTGAGAGGACAATCATGGGGCTATAAATATCAACCAGGTGTTGATAGTGACGGTGATTTGACTACAGAAGTCACCCATGAATAACATTTATCTGTAAATTTAAACCATGAGATATTCAACTTATCTAAATGTTTAACCCAAAATGTCCAGACCTATATAATATTATATCTGTCACCAACGAATTTAATTTTGAGATAAACACTTCCTGCAGCACCCGATGCAAATGTTATTATCACATCGGCAATTCTCCACGTTCGAAAACAACAGGTTATGAGCTCTGTTGGATTGACATTGGTAAATCTAAGAGCCAAGGGCAATATAATTAAACTTGTTGTTCCTCCTAAGATCACTAATCTACGTCAGATTGCCACCAGCTCTCGTAGCTACAGAGATTCATCATTTATCACTGGAGAAATCACAACGAAATTAGCTTTGGCATTTGTGAATAGTGGAAGTGCCATTGTATCCTGGACTGAATCCCCCACTGATTTTAATTTTTTTGGTCTATCTAGCCTTGTGTGCAAAGTGAATGGTATTCCACTGTACACTCTATCATTTGACAAAAAATCTTATAGAACTCTCTAAGAATGGACTATGCCAGCTTTAGGTCATGATTCTCAATCTGGTGAAAACGGATGCACTAATAAAAAGTTTTCAAAAAATCACGGGGTGATTGTACTGGACTTTCCATGTGTACCAGACGGGGCCATAGCCCGAAATAGATCTTTGCGTTCATAGCGTGTATTGGTCGATGACCTGGTTAAGAGCCTTACGCTAGTATCTCAAATCCAAGTCGAAACCTATTGGGAAATCACGCCCGACGGTATGGACTTGATAAACATTGCACCATGAACCCCAATCAAGGCTTCAGTAGCAATAGAGTGGATCTATACTGTTCCAAGATCTATTCCTAGGGTCTACATTTCGTGCTTAGTGAACAAATTTAAAGTGTTAACAACATCTTGATTATTGCTAATAGTAGTCCGTCGACTTTGAAGACCGGTCATTGGCTAAACATCTTTCAAACAGCGAAGAATATTGAATTTTTTGACCCTCTTGGTCTATCCTATAAATTCTACACTCCATACATCAGCAACTTTATTGAAAGCAGGGGGAAAACCATTATTCAAAATCAACGAAGAGTACAGGATTTAGCGACTAAGACATTTGGCTTTCATGCACCACTCTTTTTCATGTTCAGTTGTCGTGGCTAAACCTACAACCAGTTTCTTAACAGCTACGTTATCCTATCTCGATTGAACGAATTTCTAGTGGAAAATATAATTCCAAGTTTATTTAATATTGATTTTATTGCCCTGCTAATAAACGGTTCTAAAAATGTTTGTAAAATTGTTTATTAATACAAAAAATTATATACATCATAAAATGATTTTTCTGCTCTTTAGATTTCATCCACTACTAGATATTTGTCGACAACAACTAGTGCAGGTAGATTATCTGAATTCAGAGTGTACTGATCCTGATGTAGTACAGTGTCAGGGTCACATTTTCTACAGAAGAAAGTGACTTCACTCTTGTCATATCTCTTTGTATAGTCAATAATACTATTCTCATTCATTTTATAGAATTCACCTTTTTCAATTTGCTTATTTGAAGCAATTTCAAGAATAATGTCCTCAAGTGTCGAATCACATTCCGTCACAGCCAAATAAAACTCAGTGATCTTGTAATCATAACACCCATTGTCTTCACAACAATGACGAAGAAACCATATTCTTTTGTTGTTCCAACAGTTGAATCGTTGACCCAGCTCCTCCTCCCAGAATAATCTAAAACCATGACGCTACCAATCTCGTAGCAATAAACTAAAGTCACGGTTAGGATTCTTTCCAATCATACCGGGATATGTATTCTCCCACTGATTACATTTATCATAATGGCAATTGGAGCATAGGTGGCCTCTAGGATGAGAGTCACACACCTCCTGAAGACATGAATTACAGCCTTTATTTTGTACAGCATATCCTCTATGCAAATTACACGGGTTGCCTAATCTACACTTTTCATCATACTCCTCAATCATTGTGCAATTCTCCCATGATGATGTCCAGCTGCCCAGTGTGTACATACATAACGGACATGTATGGAAAATTTTGGCATGTGTTAACACTGAAACTAACTGCCACAATAAAACTGCCCTCAAAACAACAATAATTGTCTGCTATAGAAAGAGAGGGTTAAATCCTCCATGGGCTCCCTCTTCTGTGTGAAAAAGTCTCAAGTTTCTAATAAAATGTTGATAGGCACACACAAGCGATTATCTCGCCATGATGCTGTGAATATAGCGAAGCATATTGTACTTACTGGTGGGCCACAACTTCGAATCCATTGACAATAGTCTAATGATGGAGAATCAGTTTTCAATATATCAACAAGCATTCCCCGAGAAAATATCTTCCTTTGAATAGACAACTCTAGAAAATCAACATCTAGAATCAAACGTTTTTCCATAAGAACTAGATTCCTCATGATTCGCTCTTTCTCGAATCTATCCATTTTTTAGAGTCCTAACTCTCTCACAACCAACTTCAGACTAATCAGAATTTCTTTTTTACTCTAGAAAATATACGCTAGTCTAATATAGAAAGAAAGAAAAATATCATTGATTTAGAAACATTTTTATTGAACATAATTACAATAATAATAATATTCACTGATGCATTTTGTTCTCATCAATATATTTCGATAGGACATCTAATGCTGACCGAAGTTTATTTATATGGAGAATATTCACTTTCCCAGCAAAACATAGTTGCTCCTCCTGCTTAAACTTGCTTAATGATATCACGTATCTCGCATACATAATGTCCCATTCAAGACATAGTCCACAGCCAGCGGTTATTTCCACAGCTACATTGGGTACTCGTATATCGTTGCTGCCGCTGCTGTCGGTTCCATCATTAATCTCCAATAATGTAAATGCACCACTCATTTTTTTTTCACGATTAATATCCTCTCAAATAAAATATTCTCTCTCTCTGAATTCAATTCTCCTACTAATAAGAACTACAATGAAAATTATTCCTTACATCCGAATCCATTTACTACTCAAGTTAGTGTGTCCGCCGCTCTCTCTCTGTTTGACCTCCAAAAAAAAAATGGGTGTTACCTCAGAAAACCCGTCTGGTAAGGTAAGTATCGTTCATTGTAATAGGTGACTGACCCTGGTAAGGCATATTACGCAATCACGACCAGGACCTTTACCACTATTACTACCATTGACTGTGTGTTTGGACTATTTTATTTGGATCAAGTTCATTATGTATCTCTTAATACAGTGGATAAATTAGCAGGCTTCACGATCCACTGGGCCACCATTCCAATAAGGTTTATCGCCAATGCATTCCGTGGGCCTGCCCACGTTAAGATAAGTTTCTTTTTGGATCATTTTTACAAATATACATTTTGGATCATTGTTATCATTATGGTAGGGTTCAAGAAGGAAGACTTGGCTTTTGCGCAGTTCAAAGGATATCCACTTTGGACAGTCCGTATTACAAATGTTATTAAGTCAAAAGAATTCATACTTAAGTTTACCGTTTTTTGCTACAGATCTCATGATTTTTATGTATTGATAGCTGCAAATAGTGTCTTATCTTTTGGAGATAACTATGCCAACGCTTGAAAACGAGAACAATCCAGACATTTTATCTTAAATTTGTCAGGAAAAGAGATGGGAAAGTATCGAGTAAAACAGCTGCTGTTTCGAACGATGCCTCACTTCTCAACAGTCAACTTATTTCCAGACAAGCTGAGGTGGACAAGATTCGTACTGACATTGTTTAAGTCATTGAAAAAAAAAATTCAAGAAAATATAGGGAATCAGCCGGCCCAAAACAACAAAACGTCGTTGACACGGAACTGATTGATTCGCAAATTTACGAGTCAATTACCCTCGAGTATACTGGGAAGTCCCAAAAACTACAACTAATGGGAGTCAGTAGTGTGCGATCTACGCATGTGTTAGCGGTGAATCGATTCAGACTCTTAAACGCCCAGTCAAACACGTAGACACCGAATACGCAAACACTGTTTACAAAGCAAAATCGAAACTTTCAAAATCTGGTATCTTTGTTAGTGAATACCTTACTAAAGTGAAGATATCAGTACTAGAAGGCGCTAGAGATCGATTTGGTGTTAAGAACGTTTGGAGTGATAGCGGCCGGATTTTCAAACGGAGCAAAGTGACATAAATCCCGTGCGAATCACACCACTTACGGACACCTCTAAATCTTCCAATCGGTTTTATTTGTCACTTATGGGTTTTTTTCTCTTTGTTTCTTTTTTCTATGGCTTTGTATTCAGTTTTTTCGTCTTTTATATGCTTTGTTTATTTTTGTGTTTTTTCCTTCTTTGCTATGTTGAAAGTCAATTCTATTTTCCATCGTGATGTTGAATGATATTCGATCCTTAGCAAGATTTATGAATAGTCTTTTTTTGTATTGAGGATCAATTGGAGGTCCAAGTTGGTCGTAATGATTTGCCTGTTACAAATTTTAAGCCTCTCCGTGAAAGTTTGTATATTAGGCCGTCTGAAATAGGAAGCGACAATTCGCTTGCCTTTGTTCTTGGAATTGTCATCGAACTACTGGATATTTTGATTTGATCCAGGTAATTGAGGAATATTCGTCCAAATTTGTTGTAGTAGGGATTTGTGAAACACTTTTAAATTCTGACCAATCTCTTTCGGCTTATTTTTTAAGGTTATGATTTTGAAGTAAGAAACCAAACATCTATGAACCGTGGTGGATCGGGATTTTTAGTAAAGAAAAATTTAAAGTTTGTAATTAGAGATGATTTGGGGGTTTGGATTGAAGGTAAAAATGAAAGTTTTTCTCTTGAAATTTAATTTGAAAAAAAAGAAGATCTTGATTAGTATGGTGTATAAGCCGCCCAGTGCTCGCCTGGATGCGTTTATTGATGGTTTTGATGGGCTGTTTCGATGTATTTCTTCTACAGTTTCGGAATTTATATGTATGGGTGATTTTAACTATAACGTTTTAAATCTTACAGCTGATAATTTTGATTTTTTTTAATTATATGATTTCAAATGATCTTTACCCCTTAGCTTGTGTTCCAACTCGTATATCAAGCTACTCTGCTACTCCCATTGATAATTTTTTCGTTGGTTCTACTTATTTGAATATAGTTGTGCAGATGTGGTTGTGCACCCTGATTCAGACCATGTCCCAGTTGTGACTCAGCTAACTTGTCACGAAAAAGTTTATACTAGGTCAAAGAAAATAATGGTGCGTGCGCTTAGAAAAGAAACCCTGAATAAATTCGCCGAGGAACTGAGATATCTCAGCTGGGACACTGTGTTTGATATAACTGACGATTCTTCACTTGCTTACAATAAATTAATGTCTATTGTAAGGGCGCCTTATTTTCGTGTAAATTTGGTAGCTCAATTTTAGTAAAAGTTGGAAACCCCTTTGCTCCAACAGATCAGAAGTAAACAGACTATTTCAAATTAGCTTAAATGTGAAAATACCTTCTCTTTGTATACCCAGTCCTAAATCTTGAAAGACATTTCTTTGTTTAAGAATCGAACGACAATTTGAACCCATATTAAATAGTTAAAGATCCAATCTAGACTAGTTTTGTATAAAACAGAGAGGAATGTCATAAAGTGTTACGACATTTCAAGCTTTAGAATCAGGACCCCGAAATACTGGAAAAACTACTTTTTAACTGAAAGGCTGGAGATTGGCTAAAATTTAAAGAAGGGACTGCACAAAAAAATAGTCTCGAGCGAATGATAGTTAAGAACGAAAAACAAGGCTAAACACTAAAACAGAAACTTTAACAAATATTAAGGGCAGTCTTGCCTCTGGAGCTAGGAACTGAGTAAGTGTACTTCTCTTTAACTAGGATAAAAGCTTCCACTAGCCTGTCTAAATTTCCTTTGAATGTAATACTGAAATAAAGTGATGAACCTGTGAAAAATTTCTATGATTATAACTAAGGGCGGAGAGTACCCGCGTAAAAAACTTGATATTCTTGTTAGACTTTTATTCTATTTGGTGATTGGTTTCATAGCCCCGTCTGTATATTTCACTTTAGTTAAGGCTAAGTCCGTGAAGGATAAAATAATCTAAGATTAATTAAGGATAAGAACCACAATGAGGTTCTTCCTAAAAACATAAACTTTGTGGAATAAGCTTCGAATAGTCTAAGGTTTAGGTGGGAAAAACCAAAAACTAGGAGTAAAAAGCCTTAAGATCTTTGTGCCTCCCTCTTTCCAGCCTAGTGTCTCTTGGAACTTCAGCTTAGTATTTATAATATATCTCACACCCAGAAATTGGTATTCCTTGGACCCCAGTTTTGCGTAACCCCTAGTTGGATCCTTCTAACGTTATATGGAAGATCGAATCCGAGAGGAGAATCCTATATTTTATTCGCCCGTTACCTATCTATTCCTTTTCCGGCTGTAAGATACAAACGGTGGTCTTGATGTTATACAGATAGACAGGAAGGAGAAGGGAGTAATATCGGAAATACAGAGAGTTTAAGATCTTTTCTAGTCGAGGGAACTTCAATCCAAAAACCTTTCCTAAAGAAGTTTAAGATTTGCCCGAGATCCAAGGAACACTAATTGCTATTCCTTCTACAATAAATAATTATAAGACACCTTGTTTTGGAGTTACTGATTAATTTTCAACCCTTTTATTTGATTATTTTGAGCTTTGTCCACTTTCAAACCCCTTTGATTTATCTTCTCGAAGTACCTTAACGAATCAAATAAAACTCGTACCCTGGGTGCTTCCATTTCTAACCAAATTAACAACAAGACCAACCTCAATGACTGAGGGCGTGTTAGACCAACAAGATACAAACGGTGGTCTTGATGTTATACAGATAGACAGGAAGGAGAAGGGAGTAATATCGGAAATACAGAGAGTTTAAGATCTTTTCTAGTCGAGGGAACTTCAATCCAAAAACCTTTCCTAAAGAAGTTTAAGATTTGCCCGAGATCCAAGGAACACTAATTGCTATTCCTTCTACAATAAATAATTATAAGACACCTTGTTTTGGAGTTACTGATTAATTTTCAACCCTTTTATTTGATTATTTTGAGCTTTGTCCACTTTCAAACCCCTTTGATTTATCTTCTCGAAGTACCTTAACGAATCAAATAAAACTCGTACCCTGGGTGCTTCCATTTCTAACCAAATTAACAGAGTTTACCTAATTGCTAATTTATACCTAAAGACTCTAGCTCAATAGACCCAAGCCTCAACTAAATAAGCCAAGTGCAATTTATTCAGTTAGAATTTCCGTAGCTCTAAAACTAAGATAATCCCTTTTTTCCGGTGATTCACATGTGGACAATGGAAAAAAAACACACAACCACACAATAAACAACCATTCAAATTTGAAGAGAGCCATTGGAAGGTTTGTAATTAGAATTACAACGTTTTCTCCTCTTTTATTAAATTCACTAATAAAGTTTAGTTGTCACTTGATTTAGTACCGATTCGAACTAAATAGCCTTATGATAAAGCATGTCCCTTACAAGTTGTCAGACAGAAGAAGGATGAACTACGAAAGGCATGGATAGCTGACCAAATCATAAGTGAGAGAAACAAAAGAAACCTTCCATATAAAGAAGTTCTATATAATCAGGATCCGATTGATTTCGAGGAGTTCAGAAAGGCAAGGAACAGAGTAAACTTTCTGTGACGCCAAGGTAAAAAGAAGTATTCTAGTGAAAAGTTTGGTGAGCACAAAGGTGACACCAAGGCAACGTGGGACATCATCAAAAAATTCATGGGAAGAAAAAATTGTAGCCATTCTCCTTGTATTGGCATTACAAGTCTGCAAGTGACAAAGTTGTTGTCGCCAATCATTTCGGTCATTTTTATTCAAAATAGGATCTTCAGTTCATGAGGGTGCTAGAAATGATTCTAAAATTTTTCTTTCGGATAAATTTGTGGACGATCGAGGGGAAAGACTGGAGTTTCGATTTGAAAAACATACAATTGATGAGGTTATAAAAATTGTTAATAATATTAAATCAAATTCTGCCGGGATTGATGGTGTAAATCTAAGGACATTTAAAGCCCGAATGATGTATCTACTTCCTCCCTTGCTTCACATTATTATCATATTCCTGACAACTGGTACCTTCCCAGATGCCTTGAAACAGGCTAAAGTAATACCTTAGTTCAAAGGAGGTTTGGAGTCAAATATGGGCAATGGGAGGCCAATCTCAAGATCGTCGTTGTTCTCCAAGATACTCGACAAAGTCATCCATCACCGCCTTTATGATCATCATACGAAGTATGGTCTATTAAGTGAGACACAATTTGGTTTTTGGAGAGGCAACTCTACTAGTCATACTGCTATTCACCTCGTTGATTTCGTAATAATTGTCTAGAAAAGTTAGAAATTCCCCTCACAATATTATTTGATTTAAAAAAAGCTTTTGATACAGTATATTTTAGTGTTTTATTGCGAAGATTGGAATGTATGGGTATAAAAGAATTATGCTTAAAATGGCTTGAAAGTTATTCGGATGGCCGGTTTGTTAATGTTATAACTGATGTTGCTTCTGCCCCATTTCCTGTAACTTGTTGGGTCCCACAAGGCTCGGTGCTTGATCCTCTGCTGTATATGTTGATACGGTGATACGGTGTTTGGTATATGTTGATACGGTGAGGTTTTACTTGCCAGATTCTTGTCTGACCTCTTTTGCTAATGACACTGCTTTAAAATTATGCTAAATAGTAAGCTAAACTAGGTTTAGCTTACTATCTGTGCTTACTATCTTACTAGCTTACTTAACATCGCAAAGACTAGTTTTATATTATATTCAGGAGTTAACGGAACCCCTGAACATTAACGGAAAAATTTTGTTTGCGAAGGAGTCAGTGAAACAAGTGCACGAGACGCGATACCTTGGTTTCTACCTAGATTACAATCTTTCATGGAAACGTCATAGTGATATCGTTGCAACAAAAATTGTACGAGGACTTGGAGCAATTCAACATTTTAAGAATTTTTTTGACATTTTTAAGAATTTCCAGAAAAAAAACGATACAACTTATTGGTAGATACTTGAAAAAAGTTAATGACACTGAGGCATGGTATAATAAACTTAAAATGCTTAATGTTGGGCAACTTTGAGACTATCAAGCAGGAATATTCTCGTATCAGTATTGGAATTGTATCAGTCCTGAAGTATTTCGTGTTTTTTAATCACTTCATAGTTACAGTACCCACACTGCTGATAATCTAGTCACTGAATACAGAAGTGGAAGTAGAGCATGCTTTTCTGTCAGATATCTAGGTCCTAAGGTTCTCTTCCATAGAGCATTCAGGCGGCGGAGCACCTTGGTTGATTTAAGAGAAAAATGAAAAACTTTCTCTTGGGTCTTGGTTCATAAATATAAATTTTATTTTTACATATTCTTTTTTTTCATGATTAGAGATTGGCCATAATTTTGTTGTAGAATTTCTTTTTGTTTTGTTTTGTTCGTTTATTGAGCTTTTGTCATGATTGTGGTCGCCCAGTACCAAGTGCTTTTATGTCTTTCTTTGGGCACCCACTTGGATGAATGTTATGAGTTATATGATTTGGTAATTAATTGAATTAAATTGGAGGAGGATGGCATTCCTTCAAAATTACTTCGAGATTTTGGTTTCTGTTCATGCGGGGGAGTGTCCTCCCCCACAGTAGAGAACGACGTTGCCACAATGTCTTATTATTTTTTTTTCCTCCATACCCGGGCACTTCGTATCGAAGGAGTTGTCGTAGAAACTTCAAAAAGGGCTCATTCGATTGGAAATTGGAGCGGCTAGAGACCCTTTTTGATAGTCGAAAGTGATTGGAGGGCAACTGGCCCCCCCACGCCCATCTTTACCCCAAACACATCCAATCAAAATTTTGAGATAGCCATTTTGTTAAGCGTAGTTGATTTCCAGATAGAAAATATGTTTTTGAGGAGGACACTCCCCCAAAACCCTCGGGGCAAGGGTTTTAAGCTATGCCCTGGGGGTATATAAGGTTTTTATAGAAGGCGTTGTCACAGAACTTCAAAAACGGCGCATTCGATTGGAAATTAAAAGGGCTAGTGCTCTTTTTAATAGTCGAAAGTGATTGGAGGGCAACTAGCCCCTCCCCCCCACGCCCATCTTTCCCCAAGCACATCCAATCTAAATTGTGAGATAGCCATTTTGTTCAACATTGATAATTTCGTTATTGAAAATAGGTTTTTGAGGAGGATACTCCCCGAAAACCCTCAAGGCAATGGTTGAAAGTTAAGCCCTGTGGCCATATAAGGTTTTTATCGATGGCGGTTTTCATAGAAACTTAAAAAATGGCTCATTTGATTGGAAATTCAAAGGGCTAGTGCTCTTTTTTATAGTCGAAAGTAATTGGAGGACAACTAGCCCCCCCCCCACGCCCATCATTTCCCCAAACACATCCAATCAAGATTTTGAGATAGCCATTATTGTTCAACGTAGTTGATTCCCAGATAGAAAATATGTTTTTGAGGAGGACACTCCCCCAAAACCCTTCGGGCAAGGGTTGTAAGTTATGCCTTGAGGGCATAAAAGAACGATGTTGGCACAATGTATCATTTATTTTTTTTCCTTTAGAGCAAGGCACTTCGTATCGAACGAGTTGTCGTAGAAACCTTAAAAAGGGCTCATTCCATTGGAAATTCGAGTATCTTGTGCCCGTTTTAATAGTCGAAAGTGGCCGTAAGGCGACTAACACCCCTTCCACGCCCACCATTTACCGAAATACATCCAATCAAAATTTTGAGATAATTATTTCCTTAAGCGTAGTTGATTTCCAGATAGAAATTATGTTTTTGAGGAGGACACTCTCCCACAGCCTTCAGGGCAAGTGTTGTTAGTTACGCCCTGGGGGCATATAAGGTTTTTATAGAAGGTGTTGTCATAGAAACTTCAAAAAAGGCTCATTTGATTAGAAATTCAAAAGGCTAGTACCCTTTTTAATAGTCGAAAGTGATTGGAGGGCAACTAGCCCCCCCCCACGCCCATCATTCTGCCAAACCCATCTATTCAAAATATTGAGATAGCCATTTTGTTCAGCGTTGTCGATTTCTAGATAGAAATTATGTTTTTGAGGATGAAACTCTCCCATATTCATCAGGGCAAGGGTTGTGAGTTATGCCCTGGGGGAATGTAGGGTCTATAGAAAGTGATGTCGTAGAAATTTCAAATAATGCTTATTAGATTGGAAATTCAAAGGGCTAGCGGCCTTTATAATAGTAAAAAGTGATTGGAGGGCAACTAACCCCCCTCTTACGCCCACCTTTTCTCCAAACACATCCAATCAAAATTTGTAGATAGCCATTTTATTCGACGTAGTTTTAAGTTCTGTAAATTAGGTCTTTGAGGATGAAAACCCCCTCACAGCCCTCAGGAAAAGGGTTGTAAGTTATGCCCTGGGGGCATATACAGTTTTTATAGAACGCGTTGTCGTAGAAACTTCAAAAAGGGCTCGATTAGAAATTCAAATGGTCAGTGCCCTTTTTAATAGTCGAAAGTAATTGGAAGGCAACTAACACCCCTTCCACGCCCACCATTTACCCAAACCCATCCAATCAAAATTTTGAGATAGCCATTTTGTTCAACGCAGTTAAAGCTCAGGAAATTATACCTTTTAGCAGGACACTCCTCCACAGTCTTCAGGGCAAGGGTTATGCCCTGGGGGCATATAAGTTTTTATTGCAATTTTTGTCGTAGAAACTTGAAAAAGGGCTCATTCGATTGGAAATTTAAAGGCCTAGTGCCCTTTTTAATAGTCGAAAGTGATTGGAGGGCAACTAGCCCCCCTTTCTCGCCCACCTTTTCCCTAAACACATACAATCAAAATTTTTAGATAGCCATTTTGTTCAGTGTTGTGGATTTCCAGATAGAAATTATGTTTTTGAGGAGGACACTACCCCACAGCCCTCAGGGCAAGGGTTGTAAGTTATGCTTTAATGTTTTTCTTATCAATAATTCTGGCCCTATTCCTATCTTTAATTGGGACAAGTCCAGGCTGAGTACTTCCTCTCAAAATCTTAACACACCAGACAATATTTTGCTACTAGGATGGCTGTATCTTCCAGATCCTTTACAATTTTATTACAGTGACAACCGTTTCATATATCCCTAATTCAGAAGCCGGCGCCCCCTAAAATTTCCTCCTTCTGGAAAATCCCCCCCTCCTGCGTAAAATTCACTCCGAAGAAAATCCCCCCGCTCGGAAAATTGAGCAGACACAGAGAAATAACAAAATAATTACCTCAAAACGTCGATCAGATGTCCCAAGGGGTAACAAAGGACTTATAAAAAAGGACTAGAACTCCCAGTTTCTGATCGATTGAGCATCGTCCGAAGTTTCTGCGACCACGAGGGGCAAGTTGACGATGATGAAGGGGTAGCCCTCCTCCTATACAGAATAAATTTTGCTAATTTTGGAATTTTATCTTACTCTTTACTTTCATAATAACAGCGTAGACCAGAAATATTGCCAGAAATCAATAGGGGTTAAATATCAATTTTTCATCTCCACCCCCCCCCAGCCATACCTTAGAACTAATTATTTATTTATCTGAAGGCTCAATGAGAATTAGAATGATTTGGAATTTAAGTGCACCCTTTGAGGCATCCCCCCTTCCTAACAACAAAACAATCAGAGAACCCTACTGTAGAGGTTTAAGGCTATCATCAGCAAATGTTTGTCGCATTTTTTTGTTTACCAAAGACAGGGGCGGTGTTTTCAGGGGGCAAGGGAGGGGGATACCCCCCATAATTTGGATAAAAACATAGCCCATGCCCCTTGAATATCTGGATATGGACCCCTATTGCCCCCCACCCCAATAAAAATACTGGAGCTACTCCCCTGACCAAAGAAAGATAATGAAATGCATTTAGGTAAAAAAGTGCGTGGGATGGGAGTGGTTGCCCTCCGATCATTTGAATCTAAAAAAGGCACTGAAACTTTCGATTTGAAATTGAATGAGCCCCTCCAAAGTTTATACGACCACCCTTCCCATAAAAATCTTATATTCTAACAATGGACAGCTTGCATAGCTTACAGTCTTTGCCCCATGGGCTGGACCTGGAGACACAGCTATTTGACCTTTGGACTATTTGGAACAAAATGGTAATATCAAAATTTTTATCGGCTGCGCTCGGGGAATTAACGGTGTGGGTTGTGGCTTGTTGCCCACCAATCCCTTTTGACTCTTAAAAATGGCACTAGAACTATTAATTTTCAATAAAATGAGCCCCCTCTAAAATTTATACAGCCACCCTTTCCATATGAAGTGTCTCTTGGAAATAAATAAATAAATAATAATACATCAAACCCTTATGGCTCTTTACTATGGGCAACGCTATAGTATTGCCTCTGACTTAAACAGGTGAGTAGAACTTTCAATTTCCCTTCAAACTAACATCCCAAATCATTCAGGGTGAATATGAGGGGGAGGGAATTTTCCACGGGGGGACGTTTAGACCCTCTTGATTCATAATATAGCGCCTTCTCTGCTTCCTTACTTTCTTCTTATCCTCATACTATTTATCCCGCAAAAACTTGTAGATCTTGTTCATTTATCTATGAAAATTCCTTGCACGGTCGAACTACAGTCGTAGTCAAGGTCGTATCCAGGGGATTGTCACCTGGGCTGACCCCCCTCCAAATTTTTGACCGAATCGTAAACAGTAACAAAAATGTGTACAGGCAAATATGTGATGTATTTCTATTTTTTTTTCTATTGGTGGTGTCTAATATTACCAAGCAAATTCATAAAGCCAAGTGTAATCTATAAACCAAAATACAAATATTGCCTATATATTTTTTTTGAATATACCATAATTTTCGTTACTTTTGTAAAAAAAAAATTGGGCTGTTTAAGAACTTTCATTTCTTAAATATTTCTTAAACGGCCCAAAAAATTAGGCTGTTTAGGAAACGTTTAAGAACCTTCCTTGTGACACGGAGGTTCTAACCAAAGTCCCGGTTGTTCCCGGGCGTGACTTTATCCATTAAGCTGTCACAAGGTGAATAGTCTGAACATTTAGATTACACTTGAAACGGATACGGAAGATGAGCAGCTCATCTCGAGAAAAAGTAGACTGAGAGAATAATTGTTCAGGGTGGGGGACTTTAAGTCTTCAGTTTAGAGTTTTCGAAAATGTCAATTTCAATGGCACATATTTCAAATTATATATTTGAAGCTGACGTTATTTTCAAGGGTTTCACGCTCTTTATTTTAAAACTCTTTAAAATTTGTTTCAATAAATAAGAATTACAATTCTGCTAATCGGAATAATAGTGATATTTTCTAAATCGGCATTCATTGCAAAATATTTCTCTCTAGAGAGTTTCTTAGAAAATACACTTATAGATTTCATTTACTATGGGCAGTGGTTCGCTCTTTACTAGGTTCCAACTACTGCTGCATCAACGATCAAGATATATATAGAATTCAAAATAATAGAAAATAATAGAATTCAAAAAATATATAATGTGCTTCCTTTTCTTAGCGATCAAAACAAAGTATTTTGTCAGAAATTTCAACAAATTCCTTAGTGATTTCTGGAATATAATTAATACATTTGTCGCATTAATTATGTCGCATTAATTATAATTAATGCATAAAATTCAATGCATCGAATTTAATTGACTTCGCAATACAAGACACTAAATCCTGCTGAACATATTATTCTGCTCATCACATTTTCTCATATTAACATTTTTATTGCGTCTCTATAGAAACTAAAAATTATGATTGGTCAATTTTATTAAAAGAATTTTTTTAAAGTCGTAAGAAAATGTCATAAACCCTTGACAGATTTCCGCAATGCACAAATTTTTGCGAGGCCATTTGCCAAATTCTTGCCCGAATTCTTTTTTAAGAAGGTAACCTTCAGGATGACAAATACTTCCATGAGGTATTCGCCAGAATTTATTTGGATGGCTGAGCACAAATAATTTAATTCAACTTCGGAAAAGATCAGTACAAATTTACATAAACATTCTTTTTTTTTCAATGTGCTCACTTCAAATTATTACTTTTTAAATGGATGAATGACGATTTTTAAAAATGAAAATTCTGATCTTGAAAGTTTTATTTGAAATATTCATGAGCTTTTTTTTTTACAATTATCTCAATTTTTAACAATAAATTTCAATGACATACATGAGTCAGCTTTACGTAATACTAATCTAAAGAAATTCTTTCCAAAACTAAGCGTTTAAAAGGAAGATGAAGAGCTACATTAAACCCCAAAATGGGCAGAAATAACGTCGAATACATTCCTATCATTCCCATAATTGACTGCCCAGACTGCACAAAATTGACTGTATTGACTGCAAAAAATGCAAAAAGGCATCATTTTATGATCGGTTATATTGATTGATTTAAAATAACGAAGATGGATTTTATTATCAACTGCACATAGTTCTCCTTTACGCATTTTGAGACAAAGTAGAAATTAATGTAGGAGTGTTTTTCTCAAACTTGTCCCTTTTGGTAAACGTTTTATGGTTCGTTCCCCAACTTTGTCACGAAACATTGAGGCCCTTTGGTCACCACTTTTCATTTAAATTACTTGAATTAAAAACAAAAATACCTACAGATAAAAAATTAAAATATCTAACTCGCATAGTTAAGTCATCATGTATACTATGGAAACTATTTTGGATAGATTGGGAAAACATTAGTGGAGTAGGAGCGTATATAGAAATTAAAAAAAAAGAAGTTTTTTTTAACTGAAAGTAAGGAGCAACATTAACACTTAAAAAGAACATAAATTGTTCCCTATTTGAAAGAGGCTGTCCCCTCCTCAACGCCTCGCTCTTTACGCTGAAGTTTTTGTTGTTTTAAAAAATAGAGTTGTGAGAAATAGTCTAACTTTAGCGTAAAGAGCGAGGCGTTGAGGAGGGGACAGCCCCTTTCATATACGGAATAATTTCAGTTCGTTTGAAGTTTTAATGTTGCTCCGTACTTTCAGTTAAAACAAACTTGTTTTATTTAGTTTTTGAACGTTTTTGAATTAATGGAGGTTTGGATTTTGGCTCACCGTAAATGAATAATTTAAAAAATTTGCATATTAATTTTACTTTTATTTGGTTAAATGGCTTTCTCGAAAGTTGTTTAATTTTATTTACGAACGTTTTTGTTAGTAATAAATATACGTAACTTACGAAGTAACTTACGTATTAAACTTCTATATCCATATATTTTTAATACGTATATTAGGGTGTTCCCCCCTTAGTCAATACCTCGCTCTTTACGCTGAATTTCGAATTTTGTTCCAATTCTTTAAAATTGACCCCTTAATCACAAATGTCGTTAATTAGAATAAATAGCTCTTATGAAAGTACTAAATAATCTTTGCTTAAAGAGCGAGGTATTGACTATGGGGCGAACCCAATCATATACTTAATAGTTTCTGTTCGTTTTAAGTTTTTATGTTGCTCCTTAGTTTCAGTTGAAAAACTTGTTTATTTTTTTTTATTCAATTTCTGATCGTTTTTTTAAATAATGATGGGAAATCCTGAGTCCCCTTCATAGGAATGTCCCTTCACCCATGAATACTTCCTCCATGGAAAGATCCTCCCACATAACCCCCGACCTCCCCCTTAACAGAAAAAATAGTAGTAATCTATCTATATATTTGAACAGTACTTTTGAACGGTACTTTTGAACCGTGCTTGCATAATTTGTCTTATCTCTAGCATGTACAAGAATATGCAGTGTCGTTTGACGTATGCATTGTAAAAAGCACACAAGAATGTGCAGCGTAGCTTCACGTGGACATTTTAAAAAGCTGGCAATCCTTTGCCTATAAAGTGGCCAAGCATTTTTTTTTTTTTAAATCGAAAACTAGAGATTGTCAAATTGCGTATTTATGAATTCTTTCGCAGAGAAAGCAGTCTATCACCCATGTGTTATCAAGAGTTCCATTTATTTAAAGTATGTGCTGTCAAGAGCGGTTTCTAATATTTTTTTTGAACAATTACCTTTAGCCAACAATAGTTTGATATGAATGTGTCGGTAGATAGGATATGCAAATTTGATTCTATTAAGGTGGACAAAAAAAGGCTTTAGCATTTGCGAATTGGACTTTACGAACGATAAGAATTGATTAACAGGAATAAAAAAAACAGAGCTAGATAACATTCGTAAAATAGATCGTATGAAGAAAAAAAAGGGTTTAGCATTTGCAAAGTGTGGATTATCATTTAAGGTGGCCCCTTGCCTTGGAGCATAACAATCTAATTGGTCAGTGATCTTTACCTATAAAGTAGCATCCGCATTATCTGAAATTATTAATAGCTCATGTTTATGGATAGCGGCAAGGGTTTTCCTTGACAAAGAGAGAAATTGTATTCTGGCCTATTTAGACGAGAGAAATTCTATTTTCAACTGTATTCGATTTGCAAATTGGATCCTATTAAGGTGGAGAAAAAAAAGGGCTAAGCATTTGCGAACACTTCGATTTGTAGTGGAAAATACACAAGAGGGGTCTGAACAGTGATCTCAATTTAAAATAGTTTGATGTTATGCTATACGAAGAAGTTGATACAAAGAAGGATGTAGATGGTAAGATAAGAATTGTCATAACGGATAGCTTTACTTCTTCGATGTGTTCCGTATAATACATAAGTGGTGGGGTGATGGGAGCGGGGTGTCTTAGTGTACTTATAGTTTTGTTCTGTGTGTCTAGGAGGGGGAAATATATTTTTGTGGACGGTGTGAAAAATACAAGTATTTAGTTAAAATAAAGCTAAGAGGAATTGGGTTTTGAGGGTGGGGGGAAAAATGGCACTTATTGAATATCCAGGTAAACATACGACTAATGCTTCAGCATAAATATGGTATTGCGTCTTTCTGAACTTTCTGGGGAGGGGGATGGAGCCAAGTATTTAGCTTGAAAAATTCTAGGAGGAATTGAGTTCTGTGGGTGGGGTGAAAAATGGTACTTATTAAATATCCAGGTAAACATACGACTAAAAAAATGCTTCAGCATAAATAAGGCTATTGCGTCTTTCTGAACTTTCTGTGGGAGGTGGGGGTAAGTATTTAGTTTAAATAATTCTAGGAGGAACTGAGTTTTGTGAGTGGGGTGAAAAATGATACTTATTAAATATCCAGGTAAACATAAGACTAGAAATGCTTCAGTATAAATAGGGGTATTGCGTCTTTCTGAGCTTTCAGGGGGATGTGGGGGGGCGGGGGTAAGTATTTAGTTAAAATAATTATAGGAGGAATTGAGTTTTGTGGGTGGGGTGAAAAATGATACTTATTAAATATCCAGGTAAACATAAGACTAGAAATGCTTCAGTATAAATAAGAGTATTGCGTCTTTCTGAACTTTCTGTGGGAGGTGGGGGGCGGGGGTAAGTATTTAGTTAAAATAATGCTAAGAGGAATTGGGCTTTGAGGGTGGTATGGAGCTAGGTTTCTTAGTCTCTCATAGGTGTGTGTTGTCTGAAACCTACAATTTGGGGTGGGTAGTTTGCTATTTCTAGCTTTTATGAGCTAGGTTTCATAGCCTATTGTAGGTGCGTGTTGTCTGAAACCTATAGTTTGGGATGCTATTTGGACTTTTCAGAGCTAGGATTCATAGTCTCTCATAGGTGTTTTTTGTCTGAAACCTACAATTTGGGGTGGGTAGTTTGCTATTTCTAGCTTTTATGAGCTAGGTCTCATAGCCTTTTTTAGGTGTGTGTTGTCTGAAACCTATAGTTTGGGATGCTATTTGGGCTTTTCAGAGCTAGGTTTCTTAGTCTCTCATAGGTGTGTGTTGTCTGAAACCTACAATTTGCGGTGGGTAGTTTGCTATTTCTGTTTTTTTCAGAGCTAGGTTTCTTAGTCTCTCATAGGTGTGTGTTGTCTGAAACCTACAATTTGGGGTGGGTAGTTTGCTATTTCCGGCTTTTATGAGCGAGGTTTCATAGTCTTTTGTAGGTGTGTGTTGTCTGAAACCTATAGTTCGGGATGCTATTTGGGCTTTTCAGAGCTAGGTTTCTTAGTCTCTCATAGGTGTGTGTTGTCTGAAACCTACAATTTGGGGTGGGTAGTTTGCTGTTTCTGGCTTTTCAGAGCTACGTTTCTTAGTGTCTCATAGGTATGTGTTGTCTGAAACTTTCAATTTGGGGTGGGTAGTTTGCTATTTCTGGCTTTTATGAGCTAGGTAATAAACTATTTCTGTAAAATCTGAGCTAATAAGGTTTTTGGCCGTAAACTCTAGTTTTTTGTAAGAAAATTATGGAAAATACAATTCTCTGGTTCAAATCTGAAACTTTAGTCTATTTTTGGATCGAAAAATAAAACAATTTCTATAAAATCTGAGCTAATAAGGGTTTTGACCGTAAACTCTGGTTTTTGTAAGAAAAATTATGGAAAATACAATTCTCTGGTTAAAATCAGAAACTTAATTCTATTAACTATTTCTGTAAAATCTGAGCTGATAAGGGTTTTTGGCCATAAACTCTAGTTTTTTGTAAGAAAATTATGGAAAATACAATTCGTTGGCTCATAGGTGAAAATTAAGTCCAGTTATGGATCGAAATATAAACTATTTCTAAAAAATCTGAGCTAATAAGGGTTTTTTGCCGTAAACTCTAGTTTTTTGTAAGAAAATTATGGAAAATACAATTTTCTGGTTCAAATTTGAAACTTTAGTCTATTTTTGGATAAAAAAATAAACTATTTCTGTAAAATCTGAGCTAATAAGGGTTTTTGGCCGTAAACTCTAGTTTTTTGTAAGAAAATTATGGAAAATACAATTTTCTGGTTCAAATCTGAAACTTTAGTCTGTTTTTGGATCGAAAAATAAAACTATTTCTATAAAATCCGAGATAAAAAAGGGTTTTTGACCGTAAACTCTATTTTTTTTTGCAAGAAAATTATGGAAAATACAATTCGTTGGCTCATAGGTGAAAATTAAGTCCAGTTATGGATCGAAAAATAAACTATTTCTTTAAAATCTGAGCTAATAAGGGTTTTTTGCAGTAAACTCTAGTTTTTTGTAAGAAAATTATGGAAA
Organism: Artemia sp. Qi Xiang Cuo; assembly: GCF_049724085.1. Lineage (NCBI taxonomy): Eukaryota > Metazoa > Arthropoda > Branchiopoda > Anostraca > Artemiidae > Artemia > Artemia sp. Qi Xiang Cuo. The sequence goes on along the minus strand of NC_142808.1, from coordinate 13,775,868 downwards.
ATACTATTCTCTGGTGCAAATCTGAAACTTTAGTCTATTTGTGGATCGAAAAATAAACTGTTTCTGTAAAATCTAAGCTAATAAGGGTTTTTGACCGTAAACTATAGTTTGTTTTTTTTGTAAGAAAATTATGGAAAATACAATTTGTTGGCTCATAGGTGAAAATTAAGTCCAGTTATGGATTGAAAAATAAACTATTTCTGTAAAATCTGAGCTAATAAGGGGTTTTGCCCGTAAACTCTAGTTTTTTTAAATAAAATTATGGAAAATACAATTCTCTGGTTCAAATCTGAAACGTAATTCTATTTTTGGATGGAAAAATAAACTGTTTCTATAAAATATGATCCAAAAATGTTTTTTTGACCTTAAACTCGAGTTTTGTGTAACTATGTTATGAAAAATATAATTCTTTGGATCAAATCTGAAAATGCAGTCAATTTTTGGGTCGAAAAATTAATCTATATCAATAAATTCCGAGACGACTAGTTGTTTTCGCTCTCAAAAATAGTTTTTGTAAGAAAATTATGGGAAATACAATTCATTGGCTCATAGGTGAAAATTGAGTCCAGTTATGGATCGAAAAATAAAGTATTTCTGTAGAATCTGAGCTAATAAGGGTTTTTGGCCGTAAACTCTAGTTTTTTATAAGAAAAATTATGGAAAATACAATTCCCTGGTTCATATGTGAAACTTAAATCTATTTTTGGATCGAAAAATAAAACTATTTCCGTAAAATCTGAGCTGATAAGGGTTTTTGACCGTAAACTCTAGTTTCTTGTAAGACAATTATGGAAAATACAATTCTCTAATTCAAATGTGAAACTTAAGTCCAGTTTTGGATACTCATAATGATGAGGACTGATGATAGTTCGTAATCAGTAGAATAATCACTATTCCATTTAGAGTCATACACAATTTTTACTGGTGTTTCATCAACAGGCTCAATATGCTTTTCGTCTTTGGTATTATTTGGTTCATTGACTGTTTGATCAATGACAGTAACGTTTGCTGGTGCTCTGTTTTTCATCGATTCATCTTTATATTCTATAGTAATATTTTCTGACAATGCCCTTTTTATTTTCCTGCCAATTTCAGTGTCTATTATCACATTATTTTTAAACAGGTAACAGTTTCGGCACGTAGACAAGATAGGGTTTACGATATTAGTAGAAGAGTAGGCCTTTCTTTTATTGACCTTCAGTTGAATGCTAATACACGAAAGCTGACGATTGGATGTATCAGTAGGTAATGTGTTACCTGCAACAGTAGCAAGGAGTTGTCCTCTATCATCAACGATTATTTTTATGTTGGCATTCTCTTTGAGTGCAATCATCTCTGGAGATCTCAATCTCGCATAACCACAAATATAAGAGTTGAATTCTTTTGTTATTCCAAAGAAATGTAATTCCTTACTGTCATGACAATGCATGCATACATTTCCAATAGTGCTACCAGATGTACTTGTTTAATAGTTTAAATACTTCTCCTTGTCTTCATTCAATACTACAATAACCTTGTTTTGTGAACACACTTTATTAAAATGCTCCATCTTCACTTTTTTTTTAAAGATATGACTTATGTGTTTATCGTTCCACTTCGTAAAAAATACTGATTTAATACATGCAATAGACTAGGTAGTGTCAATAACCGGACATAGAATACCAATGGGAAAGCAACATCGTATCTCTGACCAATCATAGAGTACAATTGTTAGAGCCGTAGGCATATTTTGTCATTTTAAGATACATACAAAAAAAAGATAAAAAATAAATAAAATTAAATAATTTCGAAGTTTAAAAAAAAGTCTTTTTTTATGGAAAAAATATTAAATTAGAATCATCAGTCCTCATCATTATGAGTATCCAAAACTGGACTTAAGTTTCCAATTTGAACTAGAGAATTGTATTTTCCATAATTTTCTTACAAGAAACTAGAGTTTACGGTCAAAAACCCTTATTAGCTCAGATTTTACGGAAATAGTTCTATTTTTCGATCCAAAAATAGACTTAAGTTTCACATTTGAGCCAGGGAATTGTATTTTCCATAATTTTCTTAAAAAAAACTAGAGTTTACGGTCAAAAACCCTGATTAGCTCATATTTTACAGAAATACTTTATTTTTCGATCCATAACTGGACTTAATTTTCACCTATGAGCCAGTGAATTATAATTTCCATAATTTTCTTACAACAAACTAGTTTACGGTCAAAAACCCTTTTTAGCTCAGATTTTACGGAAATAGTTTCATTTTTCGATCCAAAAAAAGACTTAAGTTTCAGATTTGAGCCAGAGATTTGTATTTTCCATAATTTTCTTAAAAAAAACTAGAGTTTACGGTCAAAAAACCCTTCTTAGCTCAGATTTTATAGAAATAGTTTTATTTTTCGATCCAAAAATAGACTAGAGTTTCAGATTTGAACCAGGCAATTGTATTTTCCATAATTTTCGTAAAAAAAACTACAGTTTATGGTCAAAAACCTTTTTAGCTCAGATTTTACAGAAATATTTTATTTTTCGATCCAAAAATAGAATTAAGTTTCAGATTTGAACCAGAGAATTGTATTTTCCATAATTTTCTTACAAAAACTAGAGTTTACGGGCAAAAACCCTTATTAGCTCAGATTTTACAGAAATAGTTTATTTTTCGATCCATAACTGGACTTAATTTTCACCTATGAGCCAACGAATTGTATTTTCCATAATTTTCTTACAAAAAAAACAAACTATAGTTTACGGTCAAAAACCCTTATTAGCTTAGATTTTAAAGAAATGGTTTATTTTTCGATCCAAAAATAGACTAAAGTTTCAGATTTGCACCAGAGAATTGTATTTTCCATAATTTTCTTACAAAAACCTAGAGTTGACTGCAACAAACCCTTATTAGCTCGGATTTTATAGAAATAGTTTATTTTTCGATCCATAACAGGAGTTAATTTTCACCTATGAGCCAACGAATTGTATTTTCCATAATTTTCTTACAAAAAAAAGAAACTAGAGTTTACGGTCAAAAACTCTTTTTTAGCTCAGATTTTTTAGAAATAGTTTGATTTTTCGATCCAAAAAAAGACTAAAGTTTCAGATTTGAACCAGAAAATTGTATTGTCCATAATTTTCTTAAAAAAAACTAGAGTTTACGGCCAAAAAACCTTATTAGCTCAGATTTTACAGAAATAGTTTATTTTTCGATCCAAAAATAGACTAAAGTTTCAGATTTGAACCAGACAATTGTATTTTCCGTAATTATCTTACAAAAAACCAGAGTTTACGGCAAAAAACCATTATGAGCTCAGATTTTATAGAAATAGTTTATTTTTCGATCCATAACTGGACTTAATTTTCACCTATGAGCCAACGAATTGTATTTTCCATAATTTTCTTACAAAAAACTAGAGTTTATGGCCAAAAACCCTTATTAGCTCAGATTTTACAGAAATAGTTAATAGAATTAAGTTTCTAATTTTAACCAGAGAATTGTATTTTCCATAATTTTCTTACAAAAACTAGAGTTTACGGTCAAAACCCTTATTAGCTCAGATTTTATAGAAATAGTTTTATTTTTCGATCCAAGAATAGACTTATGTTTCATAATTGAACCGGTGAATTATATTTTCCGTAATTTTCGTACAAAAAATTAGATTTTAGGGCCAAAAACCCCCAATAGCTCAGATTTCACAAAAAAAGTTCATTACCTAGCTCATAAAATCCAGAAATAGCAAACTACCCACCTCAATTTGTAGGTTTCAGACATCAAACACCTATGAGAATCTAATAATCCTAGTTCTGAAAAGACAGAAGTAGAAAACCACCCACTCCGAATTGTAGGTTTCAAACAACACACACCTATGAGAAAATAAGAAACCTAGCTCTTAAAATCTCAAATAGCACATCAAACTAAAGTTTTTATAAATCACACAAATCCAAAGGGCTATGAAACCTAGCTCATAAAAGCCGGAAATAGCAAACTACCAACCCCAAATTGTAGGTTTCAGACAACACTCATCTATGAGAGACTGAGAAACCTAGCTCTGAAAAGTCCAAATAGCATCCCAAACCATAGGTTTCAGACAACACACACCTAGAAAAGGCTATGAAACCTAGATCATGAAACGTAGAAATAGAAAACTACCCACCCCAAATGGTAGGTTTTAGACACCAAACACCTATGAGAGACTAAGAAACCTAGCTCTGAAAAGTCCAAATAGCATCCCAAACTAAAGGTTTCAGACAACACACACCTACAAAAGGCTATGAAACCTAGCTCATAAAAGCTAGAAATAGCAAACCACCCACCCCAAATTGTAGGTTTCAGACAACACACACCTATGAGAGACTAAGAAACCTAGCTCCACACCACCCTCGAAACCCAATTCCTCTTAGCTTTATTTTAACTAAATACTTACCCCCACCCCCACCTCCCACAAAAATTTCAGAAACACACAATAGCCTTATTTATGCTGAAGCATTTCTAGTCTTTTATTTACCTTTATATTCAATAAGTATTATTTTTCCCCCCAACCTCAAAACCCAATTCCTCTTATCATTATTTTAACTAAATACTTAACCCAACCCCCCCCCGCCCACAGAAAGGTCAGAAAGACAAAATAGCCTTATTTATTCTGAAGCATTTATAGTCGTATGTTTACCTGGATGTTTAATAAGTATCATTTTTCACCCCACTCACAAATTTCTCCTAGAATTATTTAAACTAAATATTTACCCCCTCCTCCCACTTCCCACAGAAAGTTCAGAAAGACGCAATAGCCTTATTTATGCTGACGCATTTTTTTAGTCGTATGTTTTCTGGATATTTAATAAGTACCATTTTTCACCCCACCCAAAAAACTCAATTCCTCCTAGAATTTTTCAAACTAAATACTTGGCTCCATCCCTCTCCCCAGAAAGTTCAGAAAGACACAATACCATATTTATGCTGAAGTATTTCTAGTCATTTGTTTACCAGGATATTGAATAAGTACTATTTTTCACCCCTCCCTAAAAACCCAATTCCCCTTAGCCTTATTTTAACTAAATATTTTTATTATTCACACCTTCCACAAAAATCTATTTTCCCCTCCAAGACCAACAGTACAGCACTATAAGTACTCTAAGACACCCTGCTCCCATCACCCCACCACTTATGTATTATACGGAACAAGTCAAAAAGGTAAATCCATCTGTTATTACAATTCTTTTCTTGCCATCTACATCCCTCTTAGTATCAACTTCTTCGTATAGTATAACTTTAAACTATTTTAAATTGACAACACTGTTCAAACACCACTTGTGTATTATACAGTACACACCGAAGTATTCGCAAATGGTAAACCCCTTTTTTTGCTCTACCTTAATAGGATCCTATTCGCAAATAGAATACAATTGAAAATAGAATATCTCTCGTCTAAATAGGCCAGAATACAATTTCTCTCTTTGTCAAGGAAAACCCTTGCCACTATCCATAAACATGTGCTATTAATAATTTCAGATAATGCGCATGCCACTTTATAGGAAAAGGTCGCTGACCACTTAGAGTGCTATGCTCCATGGCAAGGGGCTACCTTAACTGATAATCCCCAATTCGCAAATGCTATACCTTTTTTTCTTCAATTCACAAATGTTATCTAGCTCTGTTTTTTTTATTCCTGTTAATCAATTAATATCGTTCGTAAAGTCCAATTCGCAAATACTAAACCCTTTTTTTCTCCACCTTAATAGGATCAAATTCGCATATCCTATCTACCGACACATTCATATCAAACTATTGTTGGCTAAAGGCAATTGTTCAAAAAAAAAAATCAGAAACCGCTCTTGATAGCACATACTTCAAAGAAATGGAACTGTGGATAACACACGGGTGATAGACAGCTTTCTCTGCAAAATCATTCCTAAATACGCAATTTGACAATCTCTAGTTTTTCGATTAAAAAAAAAAAAATCATGCTTGGCCACTTTATAGGCAAAGGATTGCCAGCTTTTTAAAATATCCACGTGAAGCTACGCTGCACATTCTTGTGCGCTTTTTACAATACATACGTCAAACGACACTGCATATTCTTGTACATGCTAGAGATAAGACAAATTATGCAAGCACGGTTCAATAGTACCGTTCAAAAGTACTGTTCAAATATATAGGATAGATTACTACTAAAAATCCCCCTTGAAAACATGTGTATACTTCCCAATAACCAATACTATATGTAAACATTGGGTAAAGTTCATAACTTTCAGCCCTCCCCCCTGGGACTTTGGGAAATTGAGTCATCCTTAAAGACATATTTATTTTCGACCATGCTGAACAAAATAGCTATCTCAAAATTTTGATCGGGTAACTTTGAGAAAAATGAGCGTGGGAGGGGGTCTATTTGCCCTCCGTTTTTTGGTCACTTGAAAAGGGCACTAGAACTTTTAAGTTCCGTTCGAAAGAACCCTACCCTGGTATTATAGGACCACTGGGTCGATACGATCACCCCTGGGAAAACAAACAAACAAAAAACAAAAAAACACGCATCCGTGATCTTTCTTCTGGCAAAAAAAAGTACAAAATTCCACATTTTGGCAGATAGGAGCTTGAAACCTCTACAGTAGGGTTCTCTGATACACTGAATCTGATGGTGTGATTTTCATTAAGATTCTATAGCTTTTCAGGGGTCGTTCCCCCTTTTTTCGAAAATCAGCAAAATTTTCCCAGGTGCGTAACTTTTGATGGGTAGGACTAAACTTGATGAAACTTATATATTTGAAATCAAAATCCCGTTATTGGTATCAAAATCCCGTTTTTTAGAGCTTCGGTTACTATTGAGCCGGGTCGCTCCTTACTTACAGTTCGTTACCACGAACTGTTTGATAAATAATCAATCTTATAAATCTGGGGATTTGATGGATTTATGGTTTGATGGATTTGATGGAAATCTGGGGATTTGTGAGCTCGACTCGAGAATGGCCCTTTTAAAATTTATTTTAAGGAATGTTAAAATTCAACTTAACTTTGACTTTGAAAAGAACCGAAATTGCTATGATTGATTTAATGAAACCCAAAACGAGGCAAAATCAAAATGAATTATTACGTTAAAGATAAAGATAACATAAACCTGTGTGAATTATAGCCATTTCAACATTTTTTCTCTTATCGTATAGCCTACTGTTTGAAATATGGTCAATCAGTCGGGTATCCAAAATAATCTGTAGACAATTCCTCTGGAAAACATCTAGTAGATCTTCCTCCGCTTTCGGAGTGCCCATGCTTCAGAACAGTTGCCCACTGTCCTCACTGTAGTTCCCAAAATTCTAATCTTGGTCAGCATACTTATATTCTTTTTCTTTCAAACTTTTTTTAACTGTTAAAAATATTCTACTTTCAACATCTTCAAGGCACCCTCCAATACTAGTAATACTACCAAGGTAAGTAGAGATATCACTTGATCGATCTTTTCGTTACCCAAAATCACCTTTTCATCTTCACTTATTCCTAGCCTTAGTGACTTAGGCTTCTTAACGTTAATTTTCAAATCTATTCTTGCACCCTGAACTCACAAAATCTATAAAAATTCATTCATTTTGCTCACACTTTCATCTTAAATGCTTAAATCATCAGCATAATCTAAGCATAGGGAAGTTGTTCTTCCCCGTTTGAGTTCGTGCTCTCCCATTGCCTTTCTTGTACTCTTTAATATAAAGTCCTTCAAAATAATCCATACAAATGGGAATATAACATAAGCCTGCCTAACTTTTGATTTAATACGAAACCAGCTACTAAACTCATTTCCTACCTTAACCATAGCAGTATTGTTCTCGTATATAATACTAATCACTTTAATGTATTTGTCTGGTATATAATACAAGGATAATAAGACCTTCGCTAAGGTTCTTCTATTGGCTGAATCGAGTATATGCTCATTATCAATAAGACTGAGGACTAAAGGCGTTTGAGGACTCAGACACTTCTCAATTTTTAACCTAAGAGTGAATAGTTTGGTCGACACATCCTAAAAACCGTCCTAAAACCGGACTGCTCTTATCTTCAAACTTTGTATACGGCATCTCTAAGTCTAAAAAGCATCATCATACTAAGTAATTTGCTACCTTCAGATACCAAGCTAATGCCTCTTTAGTTACCGCACTCACTCTTATCACCTTTCTTATACAAGGGCTTAATTAGAGTTTTCCTAAAGTCGCCAGGTACTCCATCTTTTACAAAAGTCATATTCATAATCTTCTGTAACTAATTTCTAACCTCATAGCCACCAAATTTAAGAAAATCATTTACCACACTATCAGCACCTACAGCCTTATCATTTTTTAATAATTATAGTACTATCACTAATTCTTCTTCATAAAATAAATCTTCTTTACATCCAATGTTTCACCAACTTTTTCCTTTTCCTCATTATATTTTCCTGTAATTCTATCTGTATGTGTTTAGTACATTCTCAAATTATTCTGCAAACATCTCTTCAATTCTTTCCCTATCACCAATTGTAGTCCAGTTCATATCTTCAACTGGGACAAGTCCAGATTGACTACTCCCTCTCAATTTATTAAGTTGCCAGTACAATATTTTACTATTATGCCGTCTCGCTGCATCTTCCTGATCCTCGGCAATTTCATCAATGACCTCCATTTCATGCCTCCTTAGTTCAGATTTTAATGCTTTCTCTAGTTTCTTTACATTCCTCTTATTTTCATATGATCTATCACTCAGATAATTCTTGCACAAGCCCCTCCTCCTCTCTATGGAACAAAGCATTTTCACTAATATTCCTAGCTGCGTTCCTAATTTTCTTCCCTAAAATACCATCAATAACTTCACAAATTATTTTCCAAAAATAATTCTATTAATCTTCTTCATTGCCAAATTTTAAACAGTCAAAATTTAACGGCATCGCGGAAGAAAGTTAGCCTTCCGAGATTTTAGCTTTAAATTGACCCTAAACGCTACTGAATGGTGATCTTTACTTTTAAAATCAATATCAGCACTTCAATATACCCTGATATTTTGTATTGATCCTACCAGTCTTTGGTTTACAATAACAGAATCAATCAGGTTAGCTGTCTTACCATCGTGTGAATATCATGTTAACTTATGTTTATTAAGATTAGGATACCATCTATCCCTATTTGAAGGGGGGAGGGAGGATCCTGTTTAAGAACTGAAATGTGGGATTGTACTTAATTTTTGGGCAAAATTTAACTGATCTGTCTACGTCCAATCAGATGGAGATTTGTTCAGTAAATTTAGTATTGTTTATAGTGTAAAATTTAGTGTGGAGGGCGAGGGCGATGATTATTCATGTTGACTGACCACCTATGTAAATGTCGGTCTTCCATAGGGCTAAAATTCTCTTGTTGACATTCTTGACAATCCACATATCCCAATCCACTATTTTATTAAAAAATCTGTTCATGTTCTATTTTGTTGTGACTGCTCTCTTGTTTAAACAAATATATATCAAAATCATTTATGCAAGAGTTCTGTTTTGCTACTTAAAAAAGGAAGAAAAATTAGTCGTCGTGAATCATTACAATTGGCTTTGTTTCCTCGTTTTTTTTTTGGCTTAATGGAACTCCCCTTGGCCCTGTCTACATGACATGAAATTTTCAAATTTTTTGCTCCAAAATTGACTGTTCCTATTAAGGAGCCTTTAGTCCAGCATACTAGTCTTGAAATTTTCATGCTGATTGGAAAAAACAAATTTGACCCATTTTGGAGTGTCAAAAACCCAAGCAACCCAAAGTCTTTTAAAATATTTTTCCCTTTTTTTGTCTTGCCCGGTAAGTTGCAAGTCAAATTCAGACACAAAGCTGATTCAGACCAAAATATGGGTCGGTTTCGAAGTACATCTTAACAGTGGGCAGCTTGAATAGCTTAGTCCCTGCCCCGGAGGCTGGAAGGGGGGTTGTCAAACCCAGAGACATGGTTATTTGACCTTTCGACTATTTTCAACAAAATGGCTTTCAACAACAAAATTTGATCGAATGTGCTTGGGGAATTTTGGCCGCCTCACATAAATCTAACAAAATGTGTATAGGCAAATATTTGATGCGTTTTGTGAAGTTTTTTTTTCTACTGATGGTCTCTAATATTACCCAGCAAAAAAAAAATAGAGCCAAGTATAGTCTATAGACCTAAATACAAATACTGCCTACATATTTTTTTGATATACCATAATTTTCGTTATATTTAAAAAAAAATTAATTACTTACAGCTATTTAGAAGAAATTCCTTGCGACATTAAGGATCAAACCACGGTCCGGCATACTCCTGGGCGTGGCCTTATCCATTAAGCTATCACAAGTTGATTTGTTAGAATATTTAGATAATAGATTAAATGGAGACGAAATAAGAGCAGATCATCACGCAAAAAAAAAAATCGTCTGAGAGAACAGTTGTCCAGGCTAGTGGATAGTAAGCTTTCAATTCAGCGTTTTCGAAAATGACAATTACAATGGTACACCTTATATTTCAAACTGACATAATTCTCATGGGGTTTAGCGCTCTTTTTTGAAACTCTCTGAAATTTCTTTCAATAAATAACAAGTAAAACTATGCTATTCTGAATCATAGTTATGTTTTCTAAATCAGCATTCATTGCAAAACATTTCTTTCTAGAGAGTTTCTTAGAAAATGATGTTTTAGGTACTTGTCTAGAATCCAGTAGTCACGCGAGAAAGTCCATATCGAGAAAGACCGAGATACTAAAAGAAAAACCGGTTTTCTCTGATTTGTGAGGTGTTGCTCACTCCGTGACAAAGATTTAAACTTTAGTTTTTTTGGGGTCTAGGGGGACTAATAGGTACCTTGGTTGGGCTAGGTTAGGTTATGTATCATGCTATGCTTTAACCCTCCCCCTCCTAATGTGGAAATATATAACCCAAACGTGTTTCAGAACTATTATATTTTCATCCTATTTTGTTTTATTTCATTAGCATTGACGAAACCTCACTTCTTTTGTGACTACTGGATTCTAGACAAGTACCATATTTTTTTTACCATAGGTCGTGGTTTGCTCTTTACTAGGTTGCAACTACTGCTGCAACAATAATCGATATTACAAGTGGAACCTAGGCCATAGCCAGGATTCTTATTCGGTTTGGGGGGGGGGGGTACAAAACAAAACTTTAAGAAACATATCAAAAATTGGTATATATGCATTTTTGCTACGTTTTTACGTGTTGGAAAACAATTCAGGGGGTGGGGGTAAACCCCTGTCCCCATAGATACGGCTTTCAGTGGAACAGTTTTTAGTGGAATTAATCTAAGGAATGAGCGATTTTAAGTTTTTGTGCATAAAGTTCGTCTTCGAGTAGTTTTTTTTTGTTATAAAGTAAAGTAGCTAGGAACGATTAAAAAGAGACAAAAATATGAAAGTAATAGTAACAGTATAGAAAAGTATCTCCAAAGTTCCTCCGACATTAAATGATCGTCATAAGAGTGATCATCACACTATTAAACCATTAGGGGAGCTACACCTAAAATATGAGAAGTTAAACATCTTTCGAGTTGCGCATTGTTTTTTATTTTTCGCTCTTAACGTTTACAAAACCATGATATACTTTCAACGGGTTTAAATACTTATTTTTTTATTGACTTCGGAATAGATTCATAATACCGTCAGGAGAATCACACCGTGGAACAGCGACAAAGCAAAGGGAGAGGGGCGGGGAGTTCTAGACCCTCTTCACACAAAATATTTAAACTAAAACTGTGTAATTTTGAAAAAATCGAAAAATTATGTGCTTTTAAAAAGAAAGAAACAGGTTGAGAAAAAAGTCAAGTTTTGATTTTTTTTTTGTTTTTTTTTAGGCTTACGGGTTGATATGAAGGCTTTGTCAATGAATAAATTACAGTTGAGAAACTTCTATGAGAAATCAACGAATTCTGATAACCTCATTTCCTACCTTAACCTTCTGCAGTTTTATTTTCGTACACAGCACTGATCACTTTAATGTATTTGTCTGGTATACCATACAAAGATAAGACCTTTGCTAAAGCTCTTCTATCAACAGAATCGAATACTTGCTCGTAATCTATAAAACTGAGGACCAAAGGTGTTTGACAACTCAGGCATTTCTTCATTATTAACCTAAGAGTGAAAATTTGGTCGAACATTCTCTACCTTTTCTAAAACTGCACTATTGTTCTTTTAAAACTTTGTCTACAGCATCTCTCAGTCTAAAAAGTATTATATTACTTAGTAATTTTCTACCTACAGAGACCAGACTAATGCCTCGATAATTACCAAACTCACTCTTATCATCTTTCTTATACATTGGTTTAATTAAAGCTTTCCTAAAACTATTTGGATCTTCAGTAACTTATTTCTAACCACAGAGCCACTATATTTAAGAAACTCATTTACCACACTATCAGCACCTAGAGCCTTATTACTTTTTAGTCATATTAGTACTGTCGCTAATTCTTCCTCGCAAAACAAATCTTCCTTCACATCCAAGGTATCACAAACTTTTTCATTTTCCTCTATATCTTTTCCTGAAACTCTATGTTGGTTTAGCACATTCTGAAAAATGTTCTGCCAGTCTCTCTTTAACTCTGTTCTTATCACAAATTGTGACCCCGTTCCTATCTTTAACTGGGACAAGTCCAGATTGACTACTCCCTCTCAAATTATTGACATGCCAGTACAATATTTTACTATTATGCCTCAATTTCACACCTCTAGTTCATATTTTAATGCTTTCTCCACTTTCTTTACGTTCCTCTTATTTTCATATGATTTTTCACTCAGATAATTCTTGTACAAGCCCCTTCTCCTCTCTATTAAATATAAAGCTTTTTCACTAATATTTCCTAGCTGTAGTCCTAACTTTCTTCTCTAAGACACCATCAGCAACTTCACAAATTTTTTTTTTTTAATTATTCCAACCATATTCCACATTGTCAAATTTTAAACTCTTAAGTTTTATTATTCAACTGTTCATGAATTCTCATCATGGAGTCTACCCACATCAAACTTCCCAGGTTCCCTTTGGTCGGTTTACGGCTGGAAACTTCAAACTGATGAGGGACAACAAATTTTATGGGCCATTTCAAGTCCCCCTTGCACCTTCTCCCACTCAAAACAAAAGGTTTAGTCACCTTAGCCCCGGCAAGACTTCTTGGAATTTTCTAGCTAATCAACATTTCTGGACCACCTTTGGTCCAATATTGGTAGAAAGGGCGGGCCCCAACTCAAAAACCTTTTTGCCTTTTTCAGGGTTACTTTTTTATGCATTGGGTTCCTCATGGTTCAAGGACTTAAAGATAAGGATATAAGCTTCGATTCAATCGAAAAAAGACCCTTTTGGGGCCCCAAGCCCCCAGACTAATTTTTTTTTATACGTAACGGTCTGTTTGTTCCAGGGACTTTTAAGCTTCAAACTAGGCTTCATTTATAGGAAAGCCAATGTTGCTGGATCATTTGAGGCCCCCTAAAAACCTTTCCCTCAACAAAATATGCAATCCTCTTTGTCAAGAGAACGATCGATGAAAGTTCCGATCCTAATGCACATTCAAGATCAAACAGGATCTCTTTTTCCACTATGAAACTTATTTGTACACAATTGACAATTTGGATTATTTACTGCCGTCACTCGAGAGAGTACGCGGGTACATATCCACGAAAGGATATTTTTTGTATCTTTCAGCTTTTCTGAACTAAATGGCTATATCAAAATTCTGATCAGATGTCTTGGCTATGAGGGTAAAAGTTTACGAAGGGAGGTTGATTGCCCTCCTATTACTTCCGAGTCTTAAAAAAGGCACTAGAATTTTCAATTTTTCCGGCCAATTGAGCGCCCTCTCAAGTTCCTACGACCACCCCTTCCTTGCAAAGAATATGGGTAAAAATAGTTATTAATGCGTTCGAGCATCCCTTATTCGCTTAATATTAAGCTCTCTGGGTGTAATACGAGATAACAAAAGTATGTAAAAGATAACAAAAGATACTTATCCGGCAACTTGCCAACTGGCCAACTGCCAACAGGCAACTAGGCGAATAACAATATTAATCACGTGTACTCATCTGCAAACCTAGCTTATTTACAAACCTCTGAAGGTCTGCCAGATTTCACAATTACTATCTCTTTTTATTCTCTGCATATAGTTTCACACACTTTTGAACAGATAGAATTCTTTGTTTATATATGCCATCACTTATCCTCAGTAATACTGCATTTTTCTAGGGTTAGCAAGTGTAACTTATCCAACAACTAATCCAGACCGCTTCAAATATTAATCCTACTAGCCTCTGACGTCATTTAGGTCTCGTAAAACGGCTGAGGATAAGTAACGGGGCTTCTCGCACAAGCAATCTTGGAATCCTCCTTAGATATTATACCATTAACGTTGCCTATACTCTAGGTAGCGCTAGAGCGCCGTGTTTAACTACAAGCACTGATTGCCATGTGACATATCATACCGTGGTCAAAACGAAATATTTTATCTCACGCTTATATAGAAATCACCTTTTGGCAAAATAATGATGACGTGCTTTTTTAAAACAGGCTTTGCTCTTACAGAAGTCAATTTGAGTGGGTCGAACCGTCTAGGGCTAAACAGAAAGCAGGTTGTCCCCGTCTGGGATAGGAGGACGTCATAAAGAAAGATTTAAAGGAAATGAGAACTTCGTGGGCGGGTGTAAAAAGGGAGGCTTTGAATAGATTGGGGTGGAGGAGGAGCGTGCGTAGCTGTGTTGGCCTCAGGCAGCTTGGTGCTGCGGTGAGTTGTTCGTAGTAGTAGTAGTAGTAGTAGTATTTTAAAAGGAACTTGATAACATTATCAATACTTAGAGACAAAAGGTACATCCTTCCTTTAACGATAAAATTTTAGATGACGGGGTTTCTGCTATCTTGAAAAGTATTTAAGTTGAAAACAATAGTTCTAGGTTTGGAAACAAAATTCCTTTGCATTGACCTTCTGAAAGGGTTAAGAAATTCGCACCAATTCAGTTTGAAAGAAAAGCATTGTGAGGAATAGGACAGAGTTTAAAGGTACTGCTAAACCAATTGAAAGAGTGAAATTGGTAAAGCGCATATTTCCCTAATGGTGAGTTTCCATAAAAATTCAAGCAACACGGGCACGTTGATATTGATAAATTCAATGATGTACTAAATATAAGTATTCATTTAAGGATGAATTCAATATTGAATAGCATATTGATATATTCCACCGTGATTAATGTAAAAGACATATTCCAATAAACTCAGTTTTGGAGTAGTAGTGTTTGAATAGAGCCTTCTATCATCTTTGGTTAGGCCAAGTTTTGTTAGTTCGTTAAAATAATTCGTAAGTTAGTCACGGCTTTCCTAGTAAGGTATTTAAGGTCCATGGACTTCTTCCATCTTCAAACTCACTACCCTCTTAATAGCAAAAAGTATATAATAAGAGGCCAAGGCTTTGATTGAAAAAAAAAATTATAGTTGAAACAGAAAAAACAATAGTAGCCAAGGCCGTATCCAGGGAGGAGGGTTAGGGTTTGAGTCTTTTCCCCCAATTTTTTGTCTGACTAGTAAAAAAGTGGCAAAAATTCATATAGAATTTTTTTTTTACAAGGTTTTAAAAAATGTTTTTGTACCCCGCCCCCTCCTTACCCCAAACAATAATACTAGATATGCCATTAATTATTGCCTTACTTATTATTAGCAGTAGCACAGTCATTGGTGTACATGGGTCCAGAGTTTAGAGGTGTCAAGAAGATTTTCTAAGGATTTTCATCCTTCAAAATGTGCATAAGAAATTCGTCCTTGAAAAATTACTAGCAGTAGCTTACTCATTGGTGTACATGGGCTCAGAATTTAGAAGTGTCAAGAAGATTTTCTGATGATTTTCACCCTTCAAAAAGTGTATCAAAAATTCCTCCTTCAAAAATTACTAGCATTAGCATACTCATTGGTGTACATGGGTCCAAAGTTTAGAGGGGTCAAGAAGATTTTCTAAAGATTTTCACCCTTCAAAAAGTGTATCAAAAATTCCTTCTTCAAAAATTATTAGCAGTACCAGACTCATTGGTGTAAATGGGTCCAGAGTTTAGAGGAGTCAAGAAGATTTTCTAAGGATTTTCACCCTTCAAAAAGACTATCAAAAATTCCTTCTTCAAAAATTATTAGCAGTAGCACACTCATTGGTGTAAATGGGTCCAGAGTTTAGAGGAGCCAAGAAGATTTTCTAAGGATTTTCATCCTTCAAAAAGTGCATACAAAATTCCTCCTTCAAAAATTACTAGCAGTAGCATACTTATTGGTGTACATGGGCCCATAGTTTAGAGGGGTCAAGAAGATTTTCTAAGGATTTTCACCCTTCAAAAGTGTATAAAAAAATTCTTCTTCAAAAATTATTAGCAGTAGCACACTCATTGGTGTAAATGGGTCAAGAGTTTAGAGGGGTCAAGAAGATTTTCTAAGGATTTTCACCCTTCACAAAGTGTATCAAAAATTCCTTCTTCAAAAATTATTAGCAGTAGCACACTCATTGGCGTAAATTGGTCCAGAGCTTAGAGGTGTCAAGAAGATTTTCTAAGGATTTTCACCCTTCAAAAAGTTTATAAAAAATTCGTTCTTCAAAAATTATTAGCAGTAGCAAACTCATTGGTGTAAATGGGTCCAGAGTTTAGAGGTGTCAAGAAGATTTTCTAAGGATTTTCATCCTTCAAAAAGTGCATAAAAAATTCCTCCTTCAAAAATTACTAGCAGTAGCATACTCATTTTGTACATGGGCCCAGAGTTTAGAGGGGTCAAGAAGATTTTCTAAGGATTTTCACCCCTCAAAAAGTGTATCAAAAATTCATTCTTAAAAAATTATTAGCAGTAGCGCACTCATTGGTGTAAATGGGTCCAGAGCTTAGAGGGATCAAGAAGATTTTCTAAGGTTTTTCATCCTTCAAAAAATGCATGAAAAATTCCGCCTTCAAAGATTACTAGCAGTAGCATACTCATTGTGTACCTGGGTCCAGAATTTAAAGGGGTCAAGAAGATTTTCTAAGGATTTTCGCCCCTCAAAAAGTGTATCAAAAATTCCTTCTTCAAAAATTAATTGCAGTAGCACACTCATTGGTGCAAATAGGCCAAGAGTTTAGAGGGGTCAAGAAGATTTTCTAAGGATTTTCAACTCTGAAAAAGTGTATCAAAAGTTCCTTCTTCAAAAATTAATAGCAGTAGCACACGCAGTGGTGCAAATAGGTCCAGAGTTTAGAGGGGTCAAGAAGATTTTCTAAGGATTTTCATCCTTCAAAAAGTTTATAAAAAATTCCTTCTTCAAAAATTATTAGCAGTAGCACACTCATTGGTGTAAATGGGTCCAGAGTTTAGAGGTGTCAAGAAGATTTTCTAAGGATTTTCATCCTTCAAAAAGTGCATAAAAAATTCCTCCTTCAAAAATTACTAGCAGTAGCATACTCATTGGTGCACATGGGCCCATAGTTTAGAGGGGTCAAGAAGATTTTCTAAGGATTTTCACCCTTCAAAAATTGTATAAAAAAATTCTTCTTCAAAAATTATTAGCAGTAGCACACTCATTGGTGTAAATGGGTCAAGAGTTTAGAGGGGTCAAGAAGATTTTCTAAGTATTTTCACCCTTCACAAAGTGTATCAAAAATTCCTTCTTCAAAAATTATTAGCAGTAGCACACTCATTGTCGTAAATTGGTCCAGAGCTTAGAGGTGTCAAGAAGATTTTCTAAGGATTTTCACCCTTCAAAAAGTTTATAAAAAATTCCTTCTTCAAAAATTATTAGCAGTAGCACACTCATTGGCGTAAATGGGTCCAGAGCTTAGAGGTGTCAAGAAGATTTTCTAAGGATTTTCATCCTTCAAAAAGTGCATAAAAAATTCCGCCTTCAAAAATTACTAGCAGTAGCATACTCATTTTGTACATGGGCCCAGAGTTTACAGGGGTCAAGAAGATTTTCTAAGTATTTTAACCCCTCAAAAAGCGTATAAAAAATTCCTTCTTCAAAAATTAATAGCAGTAGCGCACTCATTGGTGCAAATTGGTCCAGAGTTTAGAGGGGTCAAGAAGATTTTCTAAGGATTTTCAACCATGAAAAAGTGTATCAAAAATTATTTCTTCAAAAATTAATAGTAGTAGCACACTCAGTGGTGCAAATAGGTCCAGAGTTTAGAGGGGTCAAGAAGATTTTCTAAGGATTTTCATCCTTCAAAAAGTGTATAAAAAATTCCTACTTCAAAAATTACTAGCAGTAGCATACTTATTGGTGTACATGGGCCCATAGTTTAGAGGGGTCAAGAAGATTTTCTAAGGATTTTCACCCCTCAAAAAGTGTATAAAAAATATCTTCTTCAAAAATTATTAGCAGTAGCACACTCATTGGTGTAAATGGGTCAAGAGTTTAGAGGGGTCAAGAAGATTTTCTAAGGATTTTCACCCTTCAAAAAGTGTATCAAAAATTCCTTCTTCAAAAATTATTAGCAGTAGCACACTCATTGGTATAAATGGGTCCAGAGTTTAGAGGTGTCATGAAGATTTTCTAAGGATTTTCATCCTTCAAAAAGTTTATAAAAAATTCCTTCTTCAAAAATTATTAGCAGTAGCACACTCATTGGTGTAAATGGGTCCAGAGCTTAGAGGGATCAAGAAGATTTTCTAAGGATTTTCATCCTTCAAAAAGTGCATGAGAAATTCCTCCTTCAAAAATTACTAGCAGTAGCATACTCATTGGTGTACATGGGCCCAGAGTTTAAAGGGGTCAAGAAGATTTTCTAAGGATTTTCGCCCCTCAAAAAGTGTATAAAAAATTCCTTCTTCAAAAATTATTTGTAGTAGCACACTCATTGGTGCAAATAGGCCAAGAGTTTAGAGGGGTCTAGAAGATTTTCTAAGGATTTTCAGCCCTGACAAAGTGTATAAAAAGTTCTTTGTTCAAAAATTAATAGTAGTAGCACACTCATTGGTATAAATGGGTCCAGAGCTTAGAGGGGTCAAGAAGATTTTCTAAGGTTTTTCATCATTCAAAAAGTGCATAAAAAAATTCCGTCTTCAAACATTACTAGCAGTAGCATAATCATGTTGTACCTGGGTCCAGAGTTTAGAGGGGTCAAGAAGATTTTCTAAGTATTTTCACCCCTCAAAAAGCGTATAAAAAATTCCTTCTTCAAAAATTAATAGCAGTAGCGCACTCATTGGTGTAAATGGGTCCAGAGCTTAGAGGTGTCAAGAAGATTTTCTAAGGATTTTCACCCTTCACAAAGTGTATCAAAAATTCCTCCTTCAAAAATTACTAGCAGTAACATACTCATTTTGCGCATGGGCCCAGAGTTTAGAGGGGCCAAGAAGATTTTCTAAGGATTTTCACCCTTCAAAAAGTTTATAAAAAATTCGTTCTTCAAAAATTATTAGCAGTAGCAAACTCATTGGTGTAAATGGGTCCAGAGCTTAGAGGTGTCAAGAAGATTTTCTAAGGATTTTCATCATTCAAAAAGTGCATAAAAAATTCCGCCTTGCACAATTACTAGCAGTAGCATACGTATTGGTGTACATGGGTCCAGAGTTTAGAAGGGTCAAGAAGATTTTCTAAGGATTTTCACCCCTCAAAAAGTGTATAAAAAATTCCTTCTTCAAAAATTATTAGCAGTAGCACACTCATTGGTGCAAATGGGTCCAGAGTTTAGAGGGGTCAAGAAGATTTTCTAAGGATTTTCACCCTTCAAAAAGTGTATCAAAAATTCCTTCTTCAAAAATTATTAGCAGTAGCACACTCATTGGTGTAAATGGGTCCAGAGCTTAGAGGGGTCAAGAAGATTTTCTAAGGATTTTCATCCTTCAAAATGTGCATAAGAAATTCCTCCTTGGAAAATTACTAGCAGTAGCATACTCATTGGTGTAAATGGGCCCAGAATTTAGAGGGGTCAAGAAGATTTTCTAAGGATTTTCGCCCCTGAAAAAGCGTATCAAAAATTCTTTCTTCAAAAATTAATTGCAGTAGCACACTCAGTGGTGCAAATAGGCCAAGAGTTTAGAGGGGTCTAGAAGATTTTCTAAGGATTTTCACCCTTCAAAAAGTGTATCAAAAATTCCTTCTTCAAAAATTATTAGTAGTAGCACACGCATTGGTGTAAATGGGTCCAGAGTTTAGAGGGGTCAAGAAGATTTTCTAAGGATTTTCATCCTTCAAAAAGTGCATAAGAAATTCCGTCTTCAAAAATTACTAGCAGTAGCATACTCATTTTGTACATGGGCCCAGAGTTTAGAGGGGTCAAGAAGATTTTCTAAGGATTTTCACCCTTCAAAAAGTGTATCAAAAATTCCTTCTTCAAAAATTATTAGCAGTAGCACACTCAGTGGTGTAAATAGGTCCAGAGTTTAGAGGGGTCAAGAAGATTTTCTAAGGATTTTCACCCTTCAAAAAGTGTATCAAAAATTCCTTCTTCAAAAATTATTAGTAGTAGCACACTCATTGGTGTAAATGGGTCCAGAGTTTAGAGGGGTCAAGAAGATTTTCTAAGGATTTTCAACATTCAAAAAGTGCATAAAAAAATTCAGTCTTCAACAATTACTAGCAGTAGCATACTCATTGGTGTACATGGGTCCAGAGTTTAGAGGGGTCAAGAAGATTTTCGAAGGATCCTTCAAAAGGTGTCTTTCTTAGCAAAAATCAGAAGATTTTCCTATAGGTTTGGAGGGTGAGAGGAAGGTTCTTTAGACACATCTTAGGACTTTATCCTTTGTACGAATGAGCAAGCATTGGCAGTGAATTTGTTGTAAATCATAAGGCTTTACAAGAAAAAAAAATCCTAAAATGCTTACAAGTTTTGAAGACAAATTATCCATTTCTTTCTGCAGTTTTTCCTGTACATTTTTCTCCATATCACAGATCTGCTGTTGAAGCTCTATGATTTGATTTTCCTTTTCTTTGAGCTTTTCAATGAGATTATTTTCCTTCCTAAAAGTATAAAAAGCTCACTAAAATTAAAATTTGTAGAGTTGTTACTTTCCCTCACTGGCTTACGCGTTTCCTTTTTTTAAATTAATCAAAAAAAAAAATTCCGAAAAATAAGTTTTTCAAAGAAAAGTAAAGGCAATTTTAAACTTAAGCTTAGCAGATAAAAATACCTGTTAAAATTAAAACTCAAAACTACCATAAATTAGTATTAAAGAATAAATGAAACCCAAAACGAACAGAAACTAAATAAACAATCAGAGCAAAAAACATACAACAAAAAATAATATAAATGAATAAATAGATCTTAAAGCAAGTAATGCTTGGATTGAATACGAAAATCAAGCTTAAAACAAAAAACATATTTTGCGATTGAAGTATAAATGAAACTTAAAACGAACAGATATTAGATAAACAATCAATGCAAATAAACATACAATAGATATGAATGTAAATGAATAAATAAATCTTAAAACGAGTGAAACTTAAACTGAATATGTAAATCAAGCTTGAAATGAACAAAAATCACTACAAACAAGAGTTTGGGTATCGCCTCCTTCCCTCACTGTAAAAGTCTAAAGCCTAGTGCGTCATTGGTGCTTTACTGAAAACTATATGCGTCTTGAACAGTCTTGGAAAGTATAAACAACATCAAATTTAATATTTGATGTATAATGATATTAATTGTTGAAAGATCCATCAGTTCAAGAATTCATTTCACTGTAGTTTTATTTTTAGTTTCAATGCTGTAAGAACTGGAATAGAAAATATTTGTGATATAATTCGTTTCCAGTTAAGCGCCAATGACGAAGTAGGCTTTTGGTTTTTATTTACAGTTAAGGAAGGGGGCAGTATCCAAACTCTTTTTTGTAGTGAAACTATATTCGTCTTGAACAGCTTTAGAAAGAGCTATAAAATTAAACTGAATATTTGAAGTATAATGATATTAATTGATGAAAGATCTGCGATTACAAGCGATTCCTCATTTAGGGTTGTTTATGATTAAGATTATTATGATTATGTAGGGTCATTTTGGTCATTATTATGATTAATGATGACTAAGTGTATTTTAAACTTGTTGTTATAATATCGAAATGTTTTAGCAAATTGTTCATTTATTGTCCACCAGCTGAAAGTAGATCAAACAGTTCGTGGTAACGAACTGAAAGTAAGGAGCGACCCGGCTCAATAGTAACCAAAACTCTAAAAAGTGGAAGTTTAGCATCAAAAGAATCATATTTTAATGCTGATTTCAAATATAAAAGTTTCATCAAGTTTAGCCCTACCTATCAAAAGTTTCGCGCCTGAGAGAATTTGCCTGATTTTCGAAACAGAGGGAAACACCCCCTAAAATCTATAGAACCTTAATAAAAATCACACCATCAGATTCAGCGTATTAGAGAACCCGACTGTAGAGGTTTCAAGCTCCTATCTGCAAAAATGTAGAATTTTGCATTTTTTGCCAGAAAAAAGATCACGGATGCGTATTTATTTATTTATTTATTTTTGTTTATTATTTCCCAGGGGTGATCGTATCGACCCAGTGGTCCTAGAATATCGTAGGAGGACTCATTCGAAAGGAAATTAAAAGTTCTAGTGCCCTTTTTAAGTAACCAAAAAAATGGAGAACAACTAGGCCCCCTCCCACGCTCATTTTTTTCCCAAAGTCACCCGATCAAAATTTTGAGACTTCCATTTCGTTCATCATGGTCGAAAATATAGTAAATATGTCTTTTAGGATAACTTAATCCCCCTAAGTCCCTGGGGGGAGGGCTGAATGTTATGAACTTTACCCAATGTTTACATATACTGTAGTATTGGTTATTGGGAAGTATACAGACGTTTTCAGGGGGATTTTTTTCTGGTAGTGGGGGTGGGAGGGTCGGGGGTTACCTGGGAGGATCTTTCCATGGAGGAAGTTTGCATGGGGGATGGGACATTGCTATGAAGGGGGCACCGGATTCCCCAGCATTATTTAAAAAATGATCAGAAATTAAACAAACAAAAATGTTTTTCAAAGTGAAATAAGGAGCAACATCAAAACTTAAAACGAACAGAAATTATTACGTATATGATTGAGTTCGCCCCTTAGTCAATACCTCGCTCTTTAAACCAAAGATTTTTTTAAAGTATTTTCATAAAAGCTATTTATTCTAATTAACGGCCTTTGTGATTAAGGGGTCTTTTTTAAAGAATTGGAACAAAATTCGAACTTTAGCGTTAAGAGCTATTGACTAGGGAGAGTACCCCCTAATATACGTATTAAAAATATATGAATATAGAAGTTCGTTATGTATGTTAATTCGTAAGTTACGTAAGTTACGTAAGTTAATTCGTAAGTATTTTTATTACTAATAAAAACGTTCGTAAATAAAATTAAACAACTCTCGAGAAAGCCATTTAACCAAATAAAAGTAAAATTAATATGCAAATTTTGTTTTCATTATTGATCTAAGGTGAGCCAAAATCTAAACCTGCATTAATTCAAAAAAGTTTCAAATTAAAAAAGAGCGACATTAAAACTCAAACTGAACAAAAATTATTTCATATATGAAAGGAGCGGACCCCTCCCCAACGTCTCGCTCTTTACGCTAAAGTTTGACTCTCTCACAACTCTATTTTTTTAAACAATAAAAAAAATTAGTGTAAAGAGAGAGGCATTGAGGAGGGGACAGCCCTTTCATATACGGAATAATTTCTGTTCGCTTTAAGATTTAATGTCGCTCCTTATTTTCAGTTAAAAAAACTTGTTTTTGTAATTTAATTTACTATCAAAAATGATTCTGAGGTCATTTGAACGTTGGCAAACAATAACCAAAAATCAATGATTCAATACGTGAGGAAAAAGCACGACTTTTCTATGTATATTTGATTAAAAAAATTAACTGTTTTCATGTTTTCCGATAATTTCAAAAACATTAAAGCGCGTGGCTTGACCAATCAACCAAAGAACAAAAGTGGGGAAAGCTACAAAAACTAATGTTTCCTCAGATTTTATGGAGAAACCCAACATTGAACTAGACATTTTTGTACCAGGGGCACATTTCTAATGGGATATAGACGATTACCTCTTATATTTCAGTCCGTCTAAAAAAGGGAAAATTGTCTCAAAAGTGCTAAGTAGAGTAAAAATGAACAATGATTTTAAAATCTTTTAAGTGAAAAATAACACAACTATAAAAAATACGGAACTGAACTTTACAGTCCCTACCCGCAGCGCTGATATCCGACTAATGGCCCATCAGCTAGGAAGTGCAATGGGGATGGGGGCCAGCTATCCTGTGCTTTCGCACACCCTTCCTGTTTACCTTCCCCAGATTCCTCCACGTACCCTAAGATAGCTCTGTCGACTCTGGCTGAGCTTACAGGGTCACGCCACTGACCTCCATTCCAAACCAAATAACCAGCAACGCCTGAGCTCAAACTCCTATACTCACGGACGGAGGATTTCAGGTCTAGCCTGCTATGCCCTGAGCTAGGACAAAACCATACATATCTTAAAGAATTAAGAAAAATCAAGAGTTCATTTTTCAAGAAAAACACCTTTATGCACAAAAAAAAGAAAAAAAAATTAAATTAAATTCAACGCAAAAGCAAGCTAAAAACAAATTGCACCAAATAGCTTGAAAAGTTTCAGCTTTGCTTTGAAGGTGTAGTTGTCTTTAGGAGTCAACATATCGTCAATGCCTTACTTTTTACAAACGAAAAGCATTGTCAAATTCAACTAACTAGTTTTGCAAATTTATTTTTACGACTCAATGTGGCAACACTGACAAAAATGTAGTACTATCCTGAAAGCACCATGATAGTGAAACAACCAAAAGAAAATTCTAAGAAAATCGCTGTTTTCTGGTATAGATAGACCTAATATGGGTCCAGGGGGCAAAAAATATTTAACTTTGATTTCCTTGGCACTTTAAGGATTAAGTCCCACAAAAATATAAATTTTTATTACCGCGCTATAAAAATTACAAACTTTGGAAAATGAATAATAACTTGTGAAAATAAATTTTTCCAAATAGACTAAATGATGGTTTCTAGACATATTTTAAAATATATTTTTTAATGTCCCTGTGCGGTGGATAGCACTGGGCTAAGCTTAAGTTGTAGATTAGTATTGTGCATTGCACACAGCACTTGCTCTTGCTTCGTTTTCAGCGATTGATGAAGGGAGGGGGGCAGTTTCTTAGTTAATTTTTTAGTTTTTTCTTCTTTTTCTTCTGAAATTCCGGCGACAGAGCCATACTTTTGGAATATGCTAACGTTGTTTGTCTTTTACTATTGTTTAAATTCACTATTATGCTTACTCTATCTATCTGTAAGCTATTTATTTTTAGTCGTAAGATAAATCTAGATCTTACATCAAGGGCGTCTCCAGAATTTTTTTTTTTTTGGGGGGGGGAGTTGGGTTGCAGGGGGAGGTTACAGTTTATTTAAGACCTTTGAAATAAATTTTCATATGCATTTTTGTTACGTTTTTACGAATCGGAAAAAAAATTTGGGGGTGGGGGGGGGGGGAGTGAAACCCCGTACCCCCCCCTTCTGGATACGACCTTAGGTAGCATAAACATGGTCGTAATAGAGAAAACGTTAAGCTACAGAACAAGTATTTGAAAGGACAGCAACAAAAGTTAAAAAAAAGACTTGAACTTAATTTCAGGCTTATGAACGATTATTCCAAAAAACAGTTTTTTTTTACCTTCGAGAGATGAAAAAAAGCGATGCTGATTCCAAAAGATTTAGACTAATAATAAAAAACCACTTTTCATAAAGGCCAACAGCTTCTGGGTTTCTTCAAAAAACAAATAATTTACTGAAGCAACCGTTTAAAACAAAAGGCCAGTGGCGGATCCAGGGGGGGGCGAGGGCCCCCCTAACGTAGTCTAAAG
The DNA here is from genome assembly GCF_049724085.1 of Artemia sp. Qi Xiang Cuo. Taxonomy (NCBI): domain Eukaryota; kingdom Metazoa; phylum Arthropoda; class Branchiopoda; order Anostraca; family Artemiidae; genus Artemia; species Artemia sp. Qi Xiang Cuo. The sequence goes on along the minus strand of NC_142808.1, from coordinate 13,750,099 downwards.
TAGTGTACTTCACTTAATTAACGCAATATTGCGTTACTTAAGCTTGCTCCTAACGCAAGTTTATCGGATCAACCTATTTTGAGCCCCCCCCCTAAGAAAATCCTGGATCCACCTCTGAATAGAGCATGCTTTTCATAGGTTTTGTTATCCAGATCGGTCAATTGACGCTTATGAAAAGTTCCGATCCATTAAAGGGACAGCCTCTTAAAACTAAAATTAACCCTCCCTTCCTCGGCCTAAGAACACATTGCTGTTGGTCGTTCTTTTTGTCACTCAGTGACCTATTGCTTTTATTGCTGTATTCTAAATTCATGATTAAATCATTCTTCTATTGATTATCATTAGACTCTTACACTAAGTCTACTGTAATCTTCGGGTTTCAAAAACCTTTAATCACAAAATAATACACAATTTTTTTATAATAATTCGCAATTTTTGTAAATAATACACAATTGTAAATAATACACAATTTTTCCGCGACCATTTTTATCAGTGTGATTCATTCAACTTACCATTAGATCAAGGCCGTATCTACGATATTTCTTTCGAGGGGAGGGAGTACAAAAGACCACACGGCCATTAGATCAAGGCCGTATATACGATTTTTTTCGGGGGAGGGAGAACGAAAAACCACACATCATTAGATCAAAAACCACACGGCCATTAGACCAAGGCCGTATCTACGATTTTTTTTTCGGGGGAGGGAGTACAAAAAACCACACATTATTAGATCAAAAACAACACAGCCATTAGATCCGTGCAAACTAAAATAGAATTAAGTATATTTGTTTGGACAGCTAAGAAGCTGAATAGGTAATTCAAATAGTTCCAAGAAAATGTTACTTACTTTTGGCTACCAATGCCAGCTGCAAGAGGGTTCGGTAATAAGATGCTTTCTAGCTGGCCAGAATTTTTCAAAGCTTGTACAATATTTAATTGTGTCAAATGTGAATGTTCTTTATGGTTTGGAGCCTGAGTGATACTGGACACTTCATCCCTAAGGAGATCATAATGATTTAATTGTAGGGGAGTAGAACAAGCAATTAACAAAGACCAATTAGTTTACAAGAACGGGAGGGAAGGGTATTGAATTCTAACAACCCTGATAAACCTTTCAGTAAAATCTGTACTTTGCTATAAACTTGAAGTAGCAAATAAATAATATCGTAAAAACTGTTTAGGAATAAAACATTTTATTTCAGTAAAACTGCTTTTCTTCAGACTGAGATCTAGCTAGCACTGGTTTGAGACAATCAGAAATTTCCATAGATTTTTTTTTCCCAATCAGAAAATCCTATGACAAAAATGATCGACCGAAAATTAGCTCTAACTATATCTCTGTATAAGTAAAATCTCATTCTGAACCGGCCTTTAGTGGGCATATCATAGGGTTTCTGAATAACTTTTTTTAGAAACCCCAGAATAACAAACAGATGCGAAGGATGAAGCAGTCAAAGAGTTAGTCAGAAGACAGGCATAAAATAAAATAAAAAAGAAAGGTATACCCTTTTGTGAGGACTAGAAAATTTTTAGTTACCATCCCCAAACACAAAATTGGACATCTCACATCCCAGCTCCTAAAAAAAAATTCTGAAAGTTTAACTCAATCCCTCAGTTAGGACACAAAACAGAGCTTTCTTACAAACCTAATACTACTAACAACTCACCGCAGCAACAAGCTGCCTGAGGCCGACACAGTTCCGCACGCTCTTCCTCAATCCCAAACCATAAAAAGCCTCCCTCTTCTTCGAGGAAGACCTGCACGCTCTTCCTCAATCCCAAACCATACAAAGCCTCCCTCTTCTTCGAGGACGACCTGCTTTTCGTTTAGCCATAGACCGTTGGCAGAAGAGGAGAACCTTTAGCAATCCATCATCCTTCATCTACAGAACGTGCCCCAGCCATCACAACCTTTCTCTCATTACAGCCTTAGGAAGCAGAACTGAATCACATTTTTCTTACAGCCTACTGTTTGAAATATGGTGAGTCAGCTGGGTGCCCAAAACGATTCGTATGCAATTTCTCTGGAAAACATCTAAGAAACCTTTCTCCGTTTTCCGGAGCGCCCATGCTTCAGAATTATACTTGGCCAGTGTCATCACTGTAGCTTCCAATATTACGTCGGGGAAATTGTAACATAATTTCTATCTGCACAAAAATGTTCAGAAAAATCAACTGAATTACACATAAGAATCCAACAAAACCCCTACTGCACAAGTGTCCCAAATTTGTCTTTGAAGGGGAAAATGAGGGGAGGGGTGGATTCGATTTTTGTGTTTACAAATGTTTTGGAGTTTAAATAGTCGTTTCCTATAAAACCAAGCATGGCGAATCTGAATACGACGCCAGAAATTCAGTTTTCCGTATCAGGGCATCAATTTTAAGCTTCATGGAATGGGGGCAGGGGTGGGTCAAAGTGTGCATATCATTATTTGACAGATTCCTGCGATTAAAGGATAATTTTATGTCAAATAAAGTAGTATATTACTAAATATGAGGTAAAAAAGCCTTTTTTTTTTACTAATTACCTGATTTCCCCCTCTGAGGGTCCTGTAATATGAGGGGTTGACAAGCATAACTGCTTGAAAATCAATTCTTTAATCGAGGTCATTACTTCAGATTAATCAGTTACAAAAAGGAACGTTTAGAACTCAGGTAAATTAATCACAAAAACATTTTTATTTTAAAGCTCAAGGTAAAGCTAATTCTTCTTCCTACTCGTCTGTGTTATCGTCCTCATCCTCCTTGCTGCAGCATTAGCACATAACACTCCTTTACACTCCCCTCAGGCAAAGCTGCAGGGTAAACTGTTCTGACGGCAGCTGCATCTGAGAGACTCGCACCCGATAGTGCACTGGCACTGCACCATCATCAGCAGATTTTCTGGTGCTCGTGAATCATCTGTAATAATGGGAACATACATATTCTGAGACGATAAGAGGCGCCAACCCCACTCTTCGGGTTTTAGCAAATTGGACGTGTCTTGCCACTTCATTATTTGCAAATAGACCTCTAAAAGTGATACTTTGCGGCAGCCAACGTTGGTTGCAGCCGCTCTGCCTGAATGAAAATTTTTGAACTAACAAGAAAAGCTTTCTGTTCAGCGTCGGTCATCTCCTGGTGGTTGGATCCTGGTGTCGTGAAGATCTTACAAGCATTCTTAAAACTACCAACTTTAAGTGACAAGAAAAGCACTGCTGGTTTCTCTACGCCGTGAAGATTAGGTGTTGCATCGCAGCCAGGCATTGTATGGCAAACGAGGAGATTTTCTGCTGCTTCAGTTCCTAGTTTGTTCTTGGTCCTTTTTATGTAATATACTCGTCGGTTATTTTCATGCGTGTCCGTTTGTATAGAGATATTACATGCATCATGCTTGGCATGGTACAGCAGAAGGACGAATTTCTTAATTTATATTTTTATATGTAATCCACAAATGAACATAGATAATGCTACTGTGGAGTAATAGAAAAAAAAAACTCAGACAATATTATCACAACTATTAATAGGTCGGCACATCTTAAATCAAAGTGATCGACAAAGTTTCAGCATAACTGAGTTCAGTTTGTACAACTAAGACATCGACATAATCCAGAGCCTGTGGAACTTAACATTTTGAGTTCGTCAGCCTCTCAGTAAGTAGGTCGATGAAGCGGGGTTTTTTTTCGGACTCCTCAATAATTCCTCTTTACTTTTGACTATCATGTTAGGAAAGAATTAAATCGTTGAATGCGAAAAACCTTCAGTTCTCTTCATCTGTGTGCAATTTTTTGTCGTTGTTGTATCAGTGTAAGTGAAAAACTACCACTGCCTGACCAAAATATCTTTTTGCATAATCTACGGAAGATTCTGCTACCTTAGAGTATATGAATCTGGAAGTTTTGTTGATTTTTAATTTTTATACTAGTCAGCCACCTTCCAAAACTCTCTGAGAGGTTGACAAAGTCACTGGACCACCGAGGCCCTAAATTTTCCTCAGTGCATTTGATAGAGAAGCTTTGTCAACTGTCCTCATCACCTCGAACGAGCTAAAGAGCGATGGTGGAAAATTGTAAAGCTCAAAAGACAGAACCTTCTACAAGTCAGAACCACTGGTGCTAACCACTGAGACTTTAAGTTGAAAGATTAGAGTTGGTTTGACCCTTTCTCTCTCAATATCTGTCACCACAGATAATTTCTCAGTCACAGTTACAGCTTTATCCATTCTTATGAGAACATGTTTGTTACTTTCTTTTCATTCCATATCCTTCAGAATCTTTTCTCCCACAGATTTGGCATCGTCTACGTTTACAGATGAAGAATGCAGACAACAGTAATCACGTTCAACAGCTGCGAATCCTTTTTGAAGAGTTCTAGGGGCTCATTGTATCGAACTATCTCTTCTATGTCCACCAGATCACTAGCTCTCCTCAAATATATCACTTTTGCGTGATTTTCAATAGTCAACCCTTCAAAGCCAGTCAGGTTCTGCATGCGTTCGTTAATGAGAACCAAAGTAGCCATAGCAAATGTCCAAATTGTCTGCTACAATTCAGTCGTGCCTCTACCTCTCGTCAGACCACCATTTCGTTTCATACTTCTCATTAACGTTTGTTTGTTCACCAAATTAGGGGAAAGCGCCGCCAAGTAGGTGTAAGTTCTCCGAATGAACAGGTATTTTTGTGACATTCCGTAATGCTGTGGGTTGTTTTTTCTCAACTGAAAAGTCGATTCCACCAACAGCCAAGTAGACTTCTTGTAAAGATTATGGCTGGAACCAGCAAAGTAAGGAATCATTTCTAGAAAATACTGTAGATAAAGCTCAAAATTGCCACTTCTTTCAGCTCTTAGGTTCTTTCTCAAGATTCCAAGTAGGTCCAGATACTGAAACCAGAGACGGATAGTTCTGGACTCAAATAACTGTGCTTTTACACTATGAAATGTTTCATGGATAAGCTCTGCTGCTTACGACACATGTGCTTTGTCAATAGTATCTCCTTCACAAAGCAACTCGTACGCCTGTTTTGCCTTTTCAAGGGTTTCTGGTAACATGTCATTGCTATCAAACACTCTGCTATTCAAATCTGATGATATAAGGTTCGCATAAAGGGTTACCTACAACAGACCATGTCCTTGCACAGCACGAGGGACAGCTTTGCCTTGTAACATACTTCACCCCGTGTTAGGCACGTATGCTCGACTTATGATTTCCAAAGGTCTCGAGTCAGGCATAAGGAAGGTAATCGCTCCTATGAAATTCATGCGCGTGTGGAATCCACCTAGGACAACAATATCATTTCTTAAAGCACTTGCAACAGGCTCTGCATCGACGATACACTTTGGCTTCTAGTAAATCGGCTGGTCAAAGGTAATGACTAGAGTTTTTCTAGCTCGACTAGCGCGGTCTTTAGCTTAATTCTTTTGTCCTTTTTTCGGAAGTAAATAAAACGGCACAAACCTTTTGTATAGTCTTGAGCCCATTCATGTAGCAAGTACTATGGTAGATGACCCCACTGATTAGATCACCTAAAGAATGGCATGGAAACCGCAAACTGAAAGGGGGAGGGAATTCTAGAATACTGATTTGAAATTATACTGTTCGAGATTCATATTCTAAGGCACCATTCCTAGCTTGATGTGAAATGGTGAATCAAACAGAAATCAACCAAAAATAGATCAATTTTCACAACCGTTTTAGGTAAGATGATGTATTTGATTACGCAAAATCATGTGTTTAACTCTATCTTCGAATCCTCCACCATTCATTTCATAGGAAACGATAAAAAAAATACGACAACCTCTTAATTTCAAGTTTTAACCCCCTCCCCGTACCTTTAGGGCAAAAAAAGGCATAAAGGCACGGAAAAAATAGAAACCTGAATTCAGATTTAGAGTCAGCATGCTTGATTTGATAGGAAACGATTATTAAACTCCAAAATATTTATAAACATAGAAATCGATGTCCCCCCTTCAAGGGCAAATTAGGGACCCTTGTGCAAGGGGAATTTTGGTGGATTTTGTTTGTGTAATTCAGCTGATTTTTCTTAACATTTTGGACTAAAAAATATCTGTTGCAATTTTCCCGAGGTTTGACCATTTTTTCCGTATCTTTCCTCTACTATATGTGTAATGAGAAAAACTTGCCTTCAGACCTAAAAAACACATACTCTCTTAGGTTCATCGGAAACGAATTAACTCTAGCTGTAAAAGTGCTCCTGGGAAACATTGGCTTTTGCTATCCGCTGTATAGGCTCACATGATTGGCTAGGCGCTAAGGATGCTAGTTACATAAGCTATGCGGTTTAGTACTATCTATAGTTAAGGTGTGGAGCTACTACGAAGGCTATGAATATATCGAGGTATAAGGTTATTCTGGATTATCAAGACCACTCTCAAAATTGGGGTCTTTGCTCTACGCCTTGCCACTATTATGCACTTTTTGTTTGTGAAATTTCAGCTGCTCTGTGGATATATGAGAAAAATACTGGATGCGCCTGATCTTTTTTCTCATCCAAGAAATAAAGAGACAAATGCAAAAATAAAAAGACTGAAGGATACATGCTCTAGTCATATCAACAATCTATAAAGATCAGCATTAAGGCTAAATCTATAAAATGTTGACAACTCTATAAAAGTTTACAATTTTGGTAATTTATTTCTTTGCAACAATTATGTTGCGGATTGTATGAAGTTCTTGAGCCATTGTTGATATTCACCAGGAGGTGGCAGGTTTTTTCCACTTTCCCTTGCCTAGAAGGAAAGGTTTTAAATGAAAAAAATCATTCCTGAAGACGTGAAGTGTTCTGAAGCGTGGGCGATCCGAAAGGCAGAGGAGAAGTTGTTAGATGTTTTCCAGAGAAATTGCCTGCGGATTATTTTGGGTATCCGACTGACTGACCGTATCTCAAATAAAAAAAAACTATACGAAAAATGTTGTTCAATCCCGATCTCTAGGGCTATAACGAGAGAAAGGATGAGATGGCTAGGACATGTTCTGCGGATGAAGGATGACGGATTGCCAAATATTGTCCTTCTCGGCCAACCTGCTAGGGCCAAACGAAAAGCAGGTCTTCCCCTAATGGGGTGAGAGGATCTAAGGAAAGATTTAAGTGAAATAGAAACCTGTTGGGAGGGTGTAAAGAGGGATGCTTTGAATAGATTGGGATGAAGGGTAGCGTGCTTAGCTGTGTTGGCATCAGGCGGCTTGGTATTGCAGTGAGTTGTTAGTAGAAGTTGTAGCAGCAATACATATTTGCAATTTGTTTAACGTTTTTATTTATACAGTGTAACCATATTAGAATTGGAATTCTTAGCTTGTATTTCCGTGGCCTGGTGAGTTTTAGGTCATTGTTCTTATTATTATTCTTATAATAATCAAGATGTACATAAAAAATTAAAATTTATAAAACATAAAATAAACAAGAAAATTAATTTAAATACTATGTAAAGTTACATAAACTGGGAATTTATCTTTTTTCTATTAAGAGATGTAACAAAGGAGGGAATATGAGATTTCAATTTGTTTTTGAGGGAATAAGGAGAGGGAGGGGTAACTTCGGTAGATTCAAGCTCAAAAGCCTTCAAGCCTTTTCTTTTTTTTATTTCTATGGACTTTAGTAAGTCAACATTGTATGTAAGGAGTTAGCTGCAATAGTCTTATTCTTAGGAACCCTACACATTTTTCAAGCTACTATAAAGAAAAGAAAAAATTACGATTCCCCAGATTTCAATGGACCCAAAAAAATGAAAAAGCACTTACTCTTTGGCAGTAACATCCGTGGTTTTCACTTCTCCGGAGAACTTTAATTCAAAGTCATGGCGGAGCTGATCATATTGTTTTTTCAGCCATTCCAAGTCTCTTCTTGTCGCTCTATGCGCTGCAATAGACAACATAAGTGATAACACTGAAGCCGTTAGATAAATTATCATTTTTGATCGCTGACCGTTACTTTGATTAATGACGTCAGGAATGATGCAATAGAGTTTTCTATGATAATGTGATAGCATTAGAGCTAGCTTTTAGAAAATATAATTAGATAGAGCATTTCCTGTACAATAAAAGTGCACTACTATCATTATTGACAACTAAAACGTCAAGAAAACCATTCAGGTCATACAGTGAGTCGAGGCAAGGCTGTTACTCCAATTAGGAGCGGAGATGAATGTTTCACGGTCTTGCTAGCGGTTTTCCGCTTGACAGAACAGTTGGTGGAGAATTGGCAAACTAACATTAAAACAAGGAACGTCATCTTGTTTTGGAACTATTTGACCCATGGGTAGATGAGATATTCACATGGTTCCAGGGTCGTATCCAGGATTTTTTTTTTCAGGGAAGGGGTTACAAAAGGAGGTAGGCCTACTGTTCTAATATATAAAACACACTCGCGCCAGTACCAAACAAGAAAACTGGTCAAGCAACTTCTTTAACTAGATAATTGCTTTGGCTCGCTTGTAAACAGGGGTTTCTCACTCCGTGAGCAATATTTCTGAATAGTCTAGTTTTTGTTTTTTGGGGTTGAGGGACAAAAAAAGGTACCTAGGTTAGGTTACGTATTTAATATAATGCGTTCTGGGCGGCCCCCTTCCTTAATTCTTTGTGGTAGTTTTCATAATTTTTTTGCTAAAGCATAGTATTTTCATCATATTTTGTTTATTTCATAAGCATTCGCCAAATTTCACTTCTCGAGTGTGTTGTGTATATTAGAACAGTACCAAAAACTTAAAAAAAAACGTCAAAATTTCATGCATGCATTTCGTTACGTTTTTACGAGTCAAAGAAACATTTAGCAGGGGGGAGCCTCTAACTCCTTACCCCCTTTTAGATACGGTCGTGCTTGAAAAGGTATTAAGTTTGTTTGTTTTGTCGTTTCATAAAATTTTTACTCGTCGGAGGTCTTTATTGATCCTGTGGCCTCTGGTTTCAGCATTTATTTTTCAACAATATGTATACCATAAGTGCTAAATTTATTTCGAGCCTTGTTTGATAATAAAAAGAATAGAAAAACATTTTTCAAGTAACAATAATAGTTTATTAGGGGCTTATGAAACACTTCTGAAAAATACAATTTTTAAAACATGATATTATTTAAAGTTTTATTTTTTCCTTCAGCGTATATAATAAGGTAATCAGTTTCTCACGTTAGATAATTTGTTAATTTGAAAAGTTAAATAATTTTTGAAAAACTGCAATGATTTGAAGGACGGTAATTCTGAATTCAGATCGCAGTTAACTACTTAAGAAAAACACTGTTTTCAGATAATAGACTACCAATCAGGGTTGCCAACACTGGTGATTGGTACTATTTTTTCCATTTTGGTATATATACCTGAACAGGCACAATCACACAACATTCGGTATTATTGCACTTACGCTAGGAAAACTGACTGATTGGGCAAAAGGTTGCCAACTGCACATATTTTAGGTAAAAAGGACATTTTCCTATGTTCGGGTTTACACCTGGGAATAAATGCATAAACTCATAGGCACCGCTATAGCGCTGCCTAAGTAAAGAACGATGTTGGAACAATGTATTTGTTTTTGTTTTTTTGGTTGTTCATTTGTTTTTTTTGGTTGCTCACTTCGTATCAAAGGAGTTGTCGTAGAAACTTCGAAAAGGGCACATTCAATTGGAAATTGAATTGGCTTGAGCCCTTTTTAATAGTCGAAAGTGGTTGGAAGGTAACTAACACCCCTTCCACGCCCACCATTTCACGAAACACATCCAATCAAAATTTTAAGATACTCATTTTGCTCAACGTAGTTGAAAGATCTAGAAATTATGTCTTTGAGGAGGACACTGCCTCCACAGCCCTCAGGGCAAGGGTTGTAATTTATGCCCTGGGGACATATAAGGATATTATTGAAAGCGTTGTCGTAGAAACCTCAAAGTGCTCATTTAATTGAAAATTCAAAGAACAAGTGCCCTTTTTAATAGTCGAGAGTAATTAGAGAGCAACTAACCCCCCTCTCACGCCCACCTTTTTCCAAAACACATCCAATCAAATTTTGAGATATCTATTTTGTTCAACGTAGTTGAAAGTTCTGGAAATTAGGTCATTAAGGATGACAAAACCCCCCATAGCCCTCAGGGAGAGGGTTGTAAGTTATGTCCTGGGGACATATAAGGTTTTTATAGAAAAAGCAGTTGTAAAAACTTCAAAAAGGGCTCATTCAATTGGAAATGGAAATGATTAGTGCCCTTTTTAATAGTTGAAAGTGATTGGAGGGCGACTAACCCCCCTCTCACGCCCACAATTGCCCCAAACACCTGCAATCAAAATTTTGTGATATCCATTTTGTTCAACGCAGTTGAACAACCCATTTGGTTCAAGTTTTGGAAATTAAGTCTTAGAGAATGAGAGCCCCCCTCAGAGCACTCAGGGCAAGGGTTGTAAATTATGCCTTGGGGGAATATAAGGTTCTTATAGAAAGAGTTGTCGTAGAAACTTTAAAAAGGGGCTTATTTGATTGGAAATTGAAAGGGGTAGTGCCCTTTTTAATAATCAAAAGTGATTGGAGGACAACTAACCCCCCTCTCACGCCCACCAGTTTCCCAAACACATCCAATCATAATTTTGAGACAGCCATTTTCTTCAACGTAGTTGAAAGTTGTGGAAATTATGTCTTTGAGGATGATAACCCCCCCCCCCCCCCCAAACCCCTCAGGGCAAGGGTTGTAAGTTATACCCTTGGGGTATATTAGGTTTTTATAGAAAGTGTTGTCGTAGAAACTTCAAAAAGGGATCATTTGATTGGAAACATGAAAGGGCTAGTGCCTTTTTTAATAGTAGAAAGTGATTGGAGGGCAACTAGCCCCCCTATCACGCCCACTATTTCTCCAAAAACATTCAATCAAATTTTTGAGATAGGCTTTTTTCAACGTAGTTGAGAGTTAAAGAAATTAGGTCTATAAGAGGGACAAGCCCCCACAGCCCTAAGGGTAAGGGCTGCAAATTATTCTTTGGGGGCGTATAAAGGTTTTTAAAGAAAGCGGTGTTGTAGAAGCTAAAAAAAGGGCTCATTCGATTGGAAATTGAGAGAGCTAGTGCTCTTTTTAATAGTCAAAAGTGATTAATGGGCAACAAACCCCCTTCTCATGCCCACCATTTCTGCAAACATATCCAATCGAAATTTGGAAATAACCATTTTGTCCAACTGAGTTTAAAGTTCTGGTAATGAGGTCTTTGAGGATGACAACCCCCCTCCCCCAACTCTCAGGACAAGGGTTGTAAGTTATGCCCTGAGGGCATATAAGGTTTTATAGAAAGAGTTGTCGTAGAAACTTCACAAAGGGCTCATTTGATTGGAAATTGAAAGGGCTAGTGCCCTTTTTAATAGTCGAAAGTGATTGGAGGAAAAGTAACCCCCTCTCACGAACACTATTTTTCCGAACACATTCAATCAAAATTTTGAGATGGCCATTTCGTTCAACGTAGTTCAAAGGTCCAGAAATTATGTCTTCGAGGATGACAAACCACCCACAGCCCCCAGGGCAAAGGTTGTAAGTTATGCCCTGGGGGCATATAAGATTTTTATAGAAAGCGTTGTCGTAGAAACTTCAAAAAAGGCTCATTCAATTGGAAATTGAGAGGACTAGTGTCCTTATTAATAGCCAACAGCGATTGGAGGGCGAATGCCTCCCCCCCCCCCCCAAGCCTATCATTTCCACAAAGACTTACGATCAACATTTTGATATCGCTATTTTGTTGAACGTAGTAAAGGGGTCTGGAAATTATGTTTTTGAGCATGACAACCCCCCATAACCCTCAGGGCTAAGATTGTAATTTATGCCCTAGGGGTATATAAAGTTATTATATAAAGAGTTGTAAAAAAAACCTCAAAAAGGGGTCATTGGATTGGAAATTGAGGGGGCTATTGCCCTTTTCAATAGTCGAAAGTAATCGGAGGGAGAATCACCCCCGCCCCATGCCCATTATTTCCCCAAACATTTCCGATCAACATTTTGATATGGCCTTTTTGTTCAACGTAGTTGAAAGGTCTGCAAATTATGTCTTTGAGGACGACAACTCTCCCCCCATAGCCCTCAGGACAAGGGTTCTAAGTTACACCCCTGCGGCATATAAGGTTTTTATAGAAAGATTTGTCGTAGAAGCTTCAAAAAGGGCTCATTCAATTGGAAATTGAGAGGACTAGTGCATTTTTTATTAGTCGAAAGTAATCAGAGGGCAAATGGCCCCCGCCCCCATGCCCATCATTTCCCCAAACGCTTACAATCAAAATTTTGAGATAGCCATTTTGTTCGGAAAGGTCTGAAATTATGTTTTTGAAGATAAAAGATCCCACCAGCCCTCAGGGCAAGGGTTTTAGATTCTGCCCAGGGGACATATAAGGTTTTTATAGAAAGCGTGGTCCTACATACTTTGGAGGGGGCTCATTGGATTGGTAATTAGACACTCTAGTGCTCTTTTTAAGAGTCAAAGTGATCGGAGGGCAGCTAACCTCCTCCCCCCACACACGTCGTATTGACCCGAAATGCATCTAATAGAAATTTCGCGATAACAATTCTATTCAAAATAGTCTAAATATAATATAACAAAGCTTTTGGGGTTGAAACAAACCCCAGAGATTAGGAGCAAGGGTTGTAAGTTATGCTCAGGGGGCATTTAAGATTTTTATGGAAGGGATGGTTATTTAACTTTAAAAGAGGCTCAGTCTTTCTCCCTGAAAAAGACTATGTCAACATAAAACGAAAAGAAATTAATTAAAAAATTTTTTCACAAAATAAGTTTTTAAAAATAAAGTAAAGAACTCCATTTAACCAAAAATGAACAAAAATAGAATAAAATAATGTACCAAGCATACAACTACCACAAATCAGCATCAATAAATAAATAAATAAATCCAAAACAAACAGAAATTGAAATAAATAACAGGATCAAACTCAAAACGAGCAGAAATTAATATGAGTAGGGTTCAAAGCCCCACGGTTTCTAAAAGCCAGAATGTAGTTTATACTTCACTGAAAAAATTCTTTCAAACATTTCCATTTTTATAGATTTAAGGGATCAAAAATTAGTTAAGATTTTAGGAGAAGTGTATTCGTATATATATATATTAAACCGATTATGCGCATTTTTATTCAGTAAATTCATTTGAATTTTTTTCAGTAAAGTACAAATTATATTCTGGCTTTTAGAAAGCAAGGGGTTTAGAATCCTACTCTTATTAATTTTATTAATATATAGGGTGAGGGGGGAACATTGGATGTTTGTTGTTGTTATTATTTTCATATTTCATTTTCATGTAAATTGGCTATTTTGAGAAAATATAATTCTAATTATAATACATTCTAATTTATAGACGGGATATTACGAACATAATCATTGTTAGCAAATTTGGCAAAGTTTGTCAGACTAAAAAGTTATCATGTTAAGGTTTTGTTTAATTTAAAATATCTCCAGTATCAGATCTAAATGTCCCCACTCTGTATACTTGTTAGAATGATTACTTTAGGGTTTTTTTTATACTAAAATTATTCTTTGTAATACATGTTGGGCTAGAAACAAGTCATAGACCACATGTGGTTTGAGGGCCACATGTAGTCTCCGCGCTAAATGGAGCTATCTTTTTTTTCTCTTCTTCTTTATATTAACTCTTATCTTTATATTATAAAGCTCTTATAAAGGGCTCTCTTCTTTATATTATACATATCTCTTCTTCTTCTTTATATGTGAGATGAATGCCTGTTTTTTTTAGATTTTTATTTTTGAATCCGCGTTGATTTTATGTTTTTTTTTACTTAGGTTTTGTTTTTCTCACTGAATAAGCTTATTATACATACATCCGAAATGTTAGAACATAAAAGCTCATTTCTAATGTTTTCCAAGCTTCATAGTTTACATGCTGTTTAGCTTAGTCCAAGGGGTTGCTCACTCTAAAAAATCATGTAAACGGATTGGTCATTGGATTGGATTGCCAAGTATTTAGAGGAGTGTAGCAAGCGGGACTGTGTCAGGCGTGGAGAAACTATTCCAAGCGTGGTAGCGCACGTGGCGTTCCGAGACGTAAACCAGGTGGCGGGAAGTCAGCACCCCTCGGCTTCGTCTTTCTGTTTCTTTTGAAGTCAAGTTGAAACTTTCAGCAATGGTTTCAAAGGAGAGGGAAGGGGAACTTATATTTTGTGTTGGGGGAGGAAAAAGAACATTCACTGATTATCATTGAATAGTATGGGATTATATCCCTTGCATAGCCTAACTTGTCCATCGTTCAATAGGCTTTGATGCTAGTTTCTAAAATATGCCTATATGCATATGTTAGCTAAGGTTTTTGTTCAGCCGGGCACTTTGTAGCGAAGGAGTTGTCGTAGAAACTTTGAAAAGGGGTCATTCAATTGGAAATTAGAGTGGCTAGTGCCCTTTTTAATAGTCGAAAGTGATTGGAGGGCAACTAGCCCCCCCCCATGCCCATCATTTCCCCAAACACATCCAAACAAAATTTTGAGATACCCATTTTGTTCAGCGTAGTTGATTTCCAGATAGAAAATATATTTTTGAGGAGGACACTCCCCCACAACCCTCAGGGCAAGGGTTTTAAGTTATGCCCTGGAGGCATGTAAGTTTTTTATAGAAGGCGTTGTCGTCGGAACTTCAAAAAAGGTTCACTCGATTGGAAATTCAAAGAGCTAGTGCCATTTTTAATTGTCGAAAGTGATTGGGGGGCGAAAAGCCCCCCCCCCCACACGCGCAACATTCCCCGACACGCATCCAATCAAAACTTTGAGACAACCATTTTTTTCAGCGTAATTGATTTCCAGATAGAAAATATGTTTTTAAGGAGGGCACTCCCCCACAATCTCCAGGGCAAGGGTTTTAAGTTATGCCCTGGGGGCATATAAGGTTTTTAAAGAAGGCGTTGTTGTAGAAACTTCAAAAAAGCTCATTCAATTGGAAATTCAAAGGGCTAGTGCCCTTTTTAATAGTCGAAACTGATCTGAGGGGAACTGCCCCCCCCCCAATCCCATCATTCCCCCAAACACATCCAATAAAACTTTTGAGATAGCCATTTTGTTCAGCGTAGTTGATTTCCAGATCGAAAATATATTTCTGAGGAGGACACTCCCCCACAACCCTCAGGGCAAGGATTATAAGTTATGCTCTGGGGGCATATAAGGTTTTTATTGAAATCTTTGTCGTAAAAATTTGAAAAAGGGCTCATTTGATTTCAAATTCAAAGGGATAGTATCCTTTTTAATAGTTGAAAGTGATTTGAGGGCAACTAACCCCCCACTCACGCCCACCTTTCCCCAAACACATCCAATCAAAATTTTTAGATAGCCATTTTATTCAACGTAGTTGAATGTTTTGGAAATTAGGTCCTTAAGGATGACAATTCCTCCCCCCACAGCCCTCAGGGCTATGGTTGTAATCTATGCCCTAGGGCATATAAAGTTTTTATTGAAAGCGTTGTCGTAGAAACTTCAAAAGGGCTCATTCAATTGGAAATTGAAAGGGATAGTGCTTTTTTTAATAGTTGAAAGTGATTGGATAGCGACTAACGCCCCTCTCACGGCCACCATTTTCCAAAACACATCCAATGAAAATTTTGAGATATCCAGTTTGTTCAACGTAGTTGAACGTCCTGGAAATTAGGTCTTTTAGGATGATAACCCCCTCAGAGCCCTCAGTGCAAGGGTTGTAAGTTATGCCATGGGGGTATATAAGGTTTATACAGAAACTTGTTGCATAAATCATATGCAGCACGATCTCGCTGCCTAAGTAAAGAACGGGGACACTCGAGAACGAGACAAGAAACGGGGACTAACTAAAGAGGAGGAAACTCCCCCACAACCCTCAGGGCAAGGGTTTTAAGTTATGCCCTGGGGGCATATAAGAACGATGTTGGCACAATGTCTTATTTATTAATTTTTTCTTTTAGAGCAGGGCACTTCGTATCGAATAAGTTGTCGTAGAAACTTCGAAAAAAGCTCATTCAATTGGAAATTGGAGTGGCTTGTGCCCTTTTTAGTAGTCGAAAGTGATTGGAGGGTAACTAGCCCCCCACGCCCATCAATCCCCCAAACACATCCAATCAAAATTTTGAGATAGCCATTTTGTTCAGCGTAGTTGATTTTCAAATAGAAAATATGTTTTTGAGGAGGACACTTCCACAAAACCCTCAAGACAACGGTTTTAAGTTATGCCCTGGGGGTATATAAGGCTTTTATAGAAGGTGTTTTCGTAGAAACTTCAAAAAAGCTCATTCAATTGGAAATTCAAAGGGCTAGTGCCCTTTTTAATAGTCGAAATTGAATGAAGGGCAACTAGCCCCCCCCCCCCACGCCCATCATTTCCCCAAACACATCCAATCAAAAATTTGAGATAGCCAATTTGTTCAGCGGAGTTGATTTCCACATAGAAACGATGATTTTGAGGAGGGCACTCCCCCTCAGAGCCCTCAGTGCAAGGGTTGTAAGTTATGCCCTGGGGGCATATAAGGTTTATATAGAAAGTTGTTGGTTAAATCATAGGCAGCACGATCGCGTTGCCTAGGTAAAGAACGGGGACACTTGAGAACGAAACAAGAAAAGGGGACTAAGTAAAGAGGAGGACACTCCCCCACAATCCTCAGGGTAAGGGTTTTAAGTTATGCCCTGGGGACATATAAGAATGATGTTGGCACAATATATTATTTATTAATTTTTTTACTTTAGAGCAGGGCACTTCGTATCGAATAATTTGTCGTAAAAACTTCAAAAAGCACCCATTCAATTGGAAATTGGAGCGGCTAGTGCCCTTTTTAATAGTCGAAAGTCATTGGAGGGCAACCAGCCCCCCCACCACGCCCATCATTCCCCCAAACACATCCAATCCAAATTTTGAGATAGCCATTTTGTTCAGCGTAGTTGATTTCAAGATAGAAAATGTGTTTTTGAGGACACTCCCACAAAACCCTCAGGGCAAGGGTTTTAAGTTATTCCTTGGGGGCATATGAGGTTTTCATAGAAGGCGTTGTCGTAGAAACTTCAAAAAAGCTCATTCAATCGGATATTCAAAGGGCTAGTGCCCTTTTTAATAGTCGAAAGTGATTGGAGGGCAACTAGCTCCCCCCCCCCCCAGTCCATCATTCCCCCAAACAAAAATTTTGAGATAGCCATTTTGTTCAGCGTAGTTGATTTCCAGATAGAAAATATATTTTTGAGGAGGATACTCCCCCACAGCCCTCAGGGCAAGGGTTTTAAGTTATGCCCTAGGGGCAAACAAAGTTTTTTTAGAAGGCGTTGTCGTAGAAACTTCAAAAAAGGGCTCATTCGATTTGAAATTCAAAGCTCTAGTGCCCTTTTTAATAGTCGAAAGTGATAAGTGATATTTTTTGTTGTTGCTGTTGTTTAGACCAGGGCACTTTGTGTCGAAGGAGTTGTCGTGGGAACTTCGAAAGGGGCTCATTCGATTGAAAATAGAAAGGGCTGATGCCCTTTTAATAGTCGAAAGTGATTGAAAGGCAACTAATCCCTCTTGCACTCCCACCCTCCCACGTCCACCCTCACATTTGTCCATTATGTTTAAAAACTAAATATTGCCTCAAGATTAAATCTAAATGCACTGTGTTAATGCTAATTCCCAATAGGGAATCTCAGCAGTATCCCAAGAACGACTGAGGGTATTATATTCAAACTTTCGGGGCTACTTCTGCTCTTGAAATTTAACCAAATCAAAATAGCATAAGTGTATCCAAGCTATCAAAGAAAGTAAACAGATTTTTTTGCGAATGGTATCAAGTTTTCCATTTCAGGTCAACTAGAGGAGGTATGAAACTAAATTAAACAGTATTATTTGTGTCCAGATTTTTAAAAGGGTATGTGCTGTTAAAAATTGCGGAAAATTTTTCTCCAGCATACAAATAGCAGGCCAAACTATAAAGTCTTAAAAAAGAAAAGATTTAAAGTGTTATTTTCTTTTTCCCTGAAAATACAATGCCAATATAAAACGAACAGAAATTAATTAAAAAAAACTTTTTCCACAAAATAAGTTTTTAAAAGAAAAGTAAAGAGCTCCATTAAAAAAAAATGAGCAAAAATAAAATAAAAAAATCTACCAAGCGTGAAACTACCACAAAACGAACAGAAATTACAATAAATAATCGAGTCAAACTCAAAACGAGCAGAAATTAACAAAAGTTGGGCGCAAAACCCCTATGCCTTCCCAAGGCCAGAAAAAAATCTGCACTTTACTGAAAAAATACAAAGTAATATGCATTGTCAGTTTAATATACATATATTGATATTTAGTAATCAAATGTTAATATTATTTGATTTATTAAAGCTATAAAAGTAAAAACATTTATATTTTTTTCAGTAAAGTGCGAATTTTGTTCTGGCCCTGGGAAGACATAGGTGTTTTGCGCCCAACTACAGTTAATTTCTGTTGGTCTTGATTTTGACTAGGTTATTTATTCTAATATCCGTTCGTTTTGTGTTTCATGTATTTATCGATGCTGATATATTGTAATTCCACGACTGTTAAATTATTTGATTTTATATTTGCTAACTTTTGGCTTGATTGGACTCTTTAAGTTTATTGGAAAAACTTACTTTGTTGGAATAGTTTCTTTAAATTAATATCCTTATAAGCCAGGGTTGATGGAAATCAATCACTGACTATGTATTTTTTTCAGTAAAGTGCAAATTTTGTTCTGGCCTTGGGTTTCATTTATTTATCTATGCTGATTTGCGGTAGTTTCACATTTGGTAGATTATTTGATTTTATTTTTGCTCATTTTTTGTTTAATGGAGTTCTTTACTTTTCTTTGAAAAACTTTTTTTGTGGAAAAAGTTTTTTTTTAAATTAATATCCCTATAAGCCAGGGTTGATGGAAATCAATCACTGACTATATATGTAAAATACATAGTCAGTATGGTTTGATTTAGGACACTTTTACTCCGATCGTTTTAAAGTTGGGTTTTTAATATTATTCCATTTGAAAAAACTAGTTTTTAATTATGGTTCTTTCATTTCAAAAACCAGTTTTCTATTTTTTTAATTTCAACAAGATGTGACGAGCCAACCATAAGTGAAATACATACTTAAAATATTTTGAATTTAAACATGTGTTCTGATACTAGACCCGTGTTTATAATTACCAAGCTCTGATATCCTTATAAGCCAGTGTTGATGAAAATCAAACACTGACAAACACTATTACGTTTGCAATAGTGTTTTAGTATTATTAAAATGATTGATGATTGATTGATGTATGTAAAATGCATAGTCAGTATGTTTTGATTTAGGATACTTATACCCCGATCGTTTTAAAGTTCTTTCTTTAAAATTCTTCCATTTTGAAAATTTTGTTTTTCATTATAGGCCTTTCATCTGAAAAAAAAACTAGTTATTCTTCGTTTCGTTGATCCGTTTAAAGCTCTTTCTTTTTTGAAAAAAAAGTTTTCTTTTTATTTATGTTCAACAAGAAGTGACGAATCAATCTTAATTGGAATACATACTTAAAATTTTGAATTTAAACATCTTTATTCTGATACTAGCCCCGTGTTTGTAATCATCAAGCTCAGAAATCCTTAGAAACCAGGTTTGACGGAAATCAAACACTGACTATGTAAGTAAAATACATAGTCAGTATGACTTGATTTAGGACCCTTATGCTCAAATCTTAAGGATTTTTAATGATCGATAGTTAATCAGTGAGGAACATTCTCTAATAATCATCTAAATGATTGTAATTCAAACAAGGTGACACAGGTTCAAAAGTAAGAAATTATGGGATAAGGGGGGAGGGGTGTTTGAAGTGGCTTGGAGCCACAAAATAAGAGCTTAACGCGTCTAATTTTCTACATCTTTATTTAAATATTAACCTTAGATATGGTCTCAACAAGTTCAGATTTTCAATCAGCAGATCAGAAGAGCAGCAGATCAGCAGGCAGCAGATCAGCAGGTCTATATATTTGAGGGAAAGGGGGTGAATCAGGGACACAAATACTCTACTTACGGCTATACGTTGATTGATAATCCTTGCAAGACTTCGATCCCAAAAAGATTTGGCATATCCACCATCTGTGGAACATGGACTAAATGTGACTTAAAATTGGACGTATATGTCGCAAAATCAGCATTAGACGTGTAATTAGAAAACTCAGAAACCCTTTCGTGTCAATTCTGAAGAGCACCGTCTCTAAAAATAGGGGAGGCCGGAAGGGCTAGAAACCCTAACGTTTAAGGACGCTTCAATCAAACAGATTTAAAATCCTTGCGAGAACCCGAGAAATCCCCGAAAATCCTCCTATCACTGACTATAAAAAAGTGTAAAATTCCCACCATTTTTCCTATAAAAGGGTATGCACGAAGCTCCTGTTACATGTCTTATTCTCATAACTTAGGGTTCATGTATCCAGGGGCAGCTCTTACCATGTCACCTCTGAAGGAACATTGGTTTTTAACTTTTAGGAAGTTCGGAATATTTACGTTTTGACTATTGACAAGTAAAGTTGGTGGCACTCAAGGGCATAACAGGCATTGAAAAAGCGATAGGTTGCCCTAAGATTAGTTTTGTAACTTAAAAAAGGCACTAAAGCTTTCAAATGCAATCGAACGAGCCCCCCTTCCCCCAAACAATGATGGATGTAGAGCAAAATCTTGGTGGGTGCGGCAGTGTGACAAGGGCAACAATAGACAAGTAAATAAACAAAAAATGAAACATAGAAAAAAGGCATGCAACGAGGGCACCAGAAAAATCTGGCGGCCCCCCTGGATCCGCCAGTGCCCTCCAAGTTTTTATGATCATCCGTTGCTTATGAAAATGTCTTGGAAAAAACACATTGGCATATTGTTACAATAGGCAGTCACTATCATGACCCTATCTTGAACAGCTGATTGCGTATTTTTATTTCTTGAGTAAGGCCGCATATTTTTCTTCATCAGTATCAGCGCTATTATTTTATAAATGCGACACAGCATACCACTATGCTGCATCTTCTACAATGTCTGCCAATATTATTTTACTACTACGTTATCTATGTAAATATAATAAATATCTATGCTAGATGTCTCTAAAATCGATTTTTTTTTTAATTTTTTTTATCGAACAGCTCGTGGTAACGAACTGTAAGTAAGGAGCGACACGGCTATATAGTAACTGAAGCTCTAAGAAACGAAGCTTTGATATTAACAGGTATATCAAAAGAATTAGCTTTTTATGCTGATTCGTAATATATAATATTCATTGAGTTTGGTGTTACCGATCTTAAACTACAAACAAAATCGAAAAAATTTACGTGATTTTCGGAAAGGCAGGAAAGAGCAGCATATCAGAGAACCAAAACTGTAGATGTTTCAAGCTCCCATCTGAAAAAATATTGATTTTTTTTTTTTGCCAGAAGAATGATCGCGGAGTTTCAATATCGATCGTATCAAACTAATGTTCCTAGAATATCGAGAGGGAGCATCTTCGAACTGAAATTAAAAGTTCTAGTGCCCTTTTTAAGTGACCAAAAAGATTCGAGGGTAGCTAGCCCCCTCCCACGCGCCTTTTCCCCTTGAAGTCATCCGATCAAAATTTTGAGATATCCATTTTCTTCAGCATAGTTGAAAGGTCCAATGACTATGAGTTTGGAGATAACATGACCCCCTCCCCACAGCCCTTGAGAAAGGTCTTTAAGATATAAAATTTGTCCAATGCTTGCGTATAGCATTTGTTATTGGGAAGCATGCATACATTTTTCGGTTGGGGGAGGGGTGAATTTGCAGCTGAGGGAATTTTCCACGGGGAGATTTGTCCATGGGGGGGAGTTTTTGATGGGGAGGGAGTTTCCAGGGCCTGAACTTTTCAGGAGAAATTTTTGCCTTGGGGAATTTTCTAGAGTTCCAATACAAAATTATTTTTGTTTTTCTTGCTTTCTCTTTACCGACTCAATTTTATGTGTGGAGATGTCAAGAGTAATTGTCCAGGGTAAATCTTCACTGGGATTAAGCTTTCAAAATGCTCTTCCTAAAAGGGGAGCGATTTTTCCTTGGAGGAGGTTAAGGGGTTTCCGAGAATTATTTAAAACACGATCAGATAAAAAAAAACAAAAAAACAAGTTTTTTCAACTGAAAGTGAGGAGCAACATTAAAAATTAAAACGAACAGAAAATATTGCGTATATAAGGGGGGTTGCCCGCTCCTCAATACCTTGCTTCTTAAGGTAAGGTCTGTTTTTTTATCCCAATTCATTGAGATCGACTCTTGAAACACAAGGGTTGCTTTAATTAGAACAGCAAGAAGCTTTTTTAAAAGTAGTTTAAAACTTTAGTGTGAAGAGCGAGTTATTGAGGAGAAGACACCTCTCTCATATACGTATTACTTTCTGTTCATTTTAAGATTTAAGTCTGCTCCTTAAAAAACTTGTTTTTTATTTATTTAGTTAATGATCAGAGTCAGGTTAAACGACTAAAAATCTTTTTTTTATTGAAGGTCATACGAAAATTATCTTACGTTTTCGCAGATGCTTATCTAAACTTTCAAATAGGTCTGGTTTGACTATTAACAGGCAAAGAAAATTTGATAGGTGCAGAAGGTGACCCAATTTTTCAACACAAATTGTAGCAATATTTGCGGAAAGATTTTGCAGAGTAAAATTAAGCCATTGTTAATTTCTTGGACTGTAGGCTCCGTTACCTTCATGAAATTACAGTTACTTTTTTCTGCCGTTATATAATATATGTTGTTATATAATATATATATATTTTTTTTTTTTTTTTTTTTTTTTTTTACACACACACACACACACACACACACACACACACACACACACACACACACACACACACACACACACACACACACACACACACACACACACACACACACACACACACACACACACACACACACACACACACACACACACACACACACACACACACACACACACACACACACACACACACACACACACACACACACACACACACACATATATATATATATATATATATATATATATATATATATATATATATATATATATATATATATATATATATATATATATATATATATATATATATATATATATATATATATATATATATATATATATATATATATATATATATATATATATATATATATATATATATATATATATATATATATATATATATATATATATATATATATATATATATATATATTTTTTTTTTTTTTTTTTTTTTTTTTTTTTTTTTTTTTTTTTTTTTTTTTTTTTTTTTTTTTTTTTTTTTTTTTTTTTTTTTTTTTTATATATATGTGTGTGTGTGTGTGTGTGTGTGTGTGTGTGTGTGTGTGTGTGTGTGTGTGTATGTATATATATATATATATATATATATATATATATATATATATATATATATATATATATATATATATATATATATATATATATATATATATATATATATATATATTTGGGCCATGGCAAAAAAAGGAAAATCACACAAAATAATAACATGATTATAACACTCATAGCAAAGTATGGTAGCCTACATAACAATAACAACGAAAAATTACAAAACATTACAAAAACATAATAAAGCACACGATACCATTAAACTAACATAAATAGATAGATGTATGTTACATCTATCAAGGGCCATGACTACAAAAATAACAAACAAGAAAATAACTTACACACATACAACAATACTTTCCACACTCACCCCACCCCTTTTACAAAAATCTATCTCTATGTGACATACCCAATTTTATATACTTTGCTATCATTCTTATTGTCCCATAATTTTTTGATCCCATTACTGAAATCAACCACTCACTTGTCCCCACATTAACAAAAAATAATTCATTCCTTAAATCCTGTAATTCGGGACAAAGGGCCATGAAATGAAGCAGATCCTCACCATTTACTCCACACATAGGGCCTGAGTAAGGAACGTCCAGTACCCTCACACTCCCTAAATATGTCCTCCTGTCTCCAAGTGCTAGAAAGTTACCCCTCCATGATATAAACCACCTAGTTTTTTCACTATTTAAACCCGCTTTAAAATAATTATAATATCCCCAGACCTCCTTCCAATGCCGGTAAATGCCGAGGGACACCGAGGCTGAAACTTCACACTGCCATTTCTGAATCTCCTGATCTTCAAGCACTCCCTTTACTAGTTTTGCTACATTTCCTACTTCCAGCCCTATCCCCTTCCCTTCATTCCAAACACCTGATAACCCACAACTATTTAAGATTGATTTCACCTGGGAAGCCCATGAACATTTCCTTCTATCCTTCAACACCTCCAGATAAGCTGCATTTACTAACCTATTATTCTGTAAACCAATCACCTTTTCCCAGTATCCTATCATTCTAACCAATCTTTTACCCTCAATGAAAACAATCCTAGATCACCCTTTAACACCAGATTATTAAATTTCCCGCTTAGCCCTAAAAGTCTCCTGAAATGTCCTAAATAAATTATCTCTATTTTTTCCCCTTTTTCAAAACCCCAAACTTCCCCACCGTAACTCAATGCTGGGCCTACCTTCGTCTCAAAAATTCTCTTCTGCAGCTTAATATCTGCCGGTCCTAGATGCCTAAGGGGACTCTTCAATAACGCCCATGAAGCCTTATGACCCTTCTAACTCGCTATTTGCATCTGATCACTCCATTTCCCTAAACTCGTGAACTTACATCCAAAATAAATATAATCCTTAACTTCCTTCATCTCTTTCTCTTTAAAATAAAACTTATTCTTTTCCCTTTCATCATTTCCAAAAACTAATATAACTGATTTTTCAATATTTAAAACTAATTTTTTACTCTCCAGATAACTATCCAAAATCTCTAACATCGTTTGCAAATCCGGAGCCGATTTCGCAAGCAATGCAATGTCATCTGCAAATGATAAACAAAACAGCTCCAGCAACATTAAATTTAACATAGGGACATTTCTATTTCTAAAATACTGCTCAATATCATTAATAAAAAGAGAAAACAAACGCGGTGATAGAGTGCATCCCTGTTTGAGGCCTACATTACTTAAAACTGGCCTAGAATAAGAAATACCTACCTTCACTACTAGTTTAACCACCTCATACATTTTCATTATAACTTCTACTAACCTAATTTCACCAACACCACTTTCAACAAACTCCTTGAAACTTCGTCAAATGCTCCCCTAATGTCCAAAAACGCCGTATATAGCCTATTTTTCCTATGCCTCGTATATTTACTAGCTAAAGCCTGTAAACAAAATATTTGATCAATTGTACTATAGTTTTTCCTAAACCCTGCCTGACATTCAATTAATATATCTTTATAATGCAACCATTTATCCATCCTATTAGAAAGGACTCTACAAAATAGCTTACTGATAGAACTTCCTAAACTTATCCCCCTATAGTTCTTGTGTAGGTTTCTTTCTCCTTTCTTAAATAATGGGATCATAATCGATATCTGCCAATTTTTTGGCCATAGAGGTGTACTTAGAATTGCCGAGAATATCAATGCAAGCACTGGCAGTATCCATGCTCTTGACCATTTCAGCAGCTTAGTTGGTACTCCATCGATGCCCGGTGCTGAATTCCCTCTCATGCTTTTCAAGGCGTGCCATATTTCCTCCTGTCCAACCGGTTCCAGTAGTTTAGCGTCCTCTTAATCCAACTCAAAATCGGCTGTTTCTTCTAAGCTATTCATCTCCTCATCATCTCTCTCTTCGTCCTCTTCGGTGTATATCTCTTTATATTTTTGTTCTAAGTATTCTGGCCAGGGATCCGCGTGAGGGGCTGAATCAGTCAACCTTCTATTTTCTGTTGATTTACTAATTAACTTCCAGAACTCCGTTGTATCATTCAAGCTAAATTTCTCCCGTATGTTTTTGCTCTCTTCCTCTTCAGAGCGTCTCTTCTTCAACTTAAGTAGCCTTTTATATCCCCATCGCTTGTCCCTAAAAACCTACAAATTATTTTCCAGATCAACTGTACTACTAGCCTTAAGCAATCTGAAAGCTACTAAAACCACCTTCTTCTTTTCCTCACATTCCTTATCAAAAAAACTCATCAAACCAGTGCTTCTACCATTTTTTCTCCTGCATGCCACCTTAGTTCCAATCTTATACAAAACCCCCGACAGAAAATCAACAGAACCTGCTATATCCCCTTCCCTTGCCATATCCTCACTCTTCTGAATAAATGAATCCAGCCCTTTATCTTCAACTAGTACCTTTTTCAACTTCTCCTCACTATCATTATCAAACCTTAAACCTTCCCTCCAATCAAGCTCATTACCCATCTTTCCCTTAGCCCCAAACTTCTTTTTCCGGCTCTCAGCCCATCCCCCCTCCTAATTCAACCCTAATAGGCACGTGATCCGACCCAGCCAGCGCCATCACCTCAAAATCCACACAACAAGAAAGAAGCCCTATAACATAATCTATAACCCTTGGAGATCTACCCGAATAACATGTAAAATCCCCCACTCCTTTATCCTTCCCTGTCCTCCCATTCAAAATAACCAAATTCTGCTTACCACAAAAATCCAATAATTTTTTCCCCCAATTAGTCTTTCTCCGATGACCGTCCTTACTCGTCCTCCTCATAACCGACGGCTCAATCATATAAACTCCCTTAGTTTTTCCTAGTTCAAGATCCACCTCCTCCTCACGGGCTCCTTCGTCCTTCCCTGTATATCCGTTAAAATCCCCTAGAAAAATAAAATAATCGGACGGAAACTGTTCTGAAAAACGATCCATATCATTTTCTAATATCTCCTAGGTATCTTCATCACTAAAAGTGCTAGTTTCCGGCGGTAAATACACTGAACAAAAGATAAACGAATTACTACCTAAAGGTACTCGCACCCATACTAGATGACATGAAACACTTTTCAGCCGAGATAAATTTCGCTATCTATTCGTTATCAATAATGCACTCCTCCATAAGTTCTACCATTCTGCGATCGCTTTCTTTGTGATCCAAAATAAGAAAAACCTTCTATTCTCTCCTCTTTTTCCAGCCACGTTTCTACTAATGATACAACTGAAAAATCAGAACATTTAAGAAGACACTCTAATTTAAGATACGAAAAACCCTGAACATTCCAATGCGCTAAATGACACTCGTAATTTGCACCATGGCCCTGTTTATCCTATCCACTATTTGAGCCAATGGGTTGTGACGGGTTAAATAGCCGCCTAAGCTCCATTTTATTAGGGTCGTCAGCTCTAACCGACTTGCTCTTCTGTCTTAGGTGGTCATCTGGGCTAATAATTTGTTGGATGTTACGTTTGGGAGCCCCCACAGGCCCGACAAAAGTTGATGTGGAGCCTTTTTTAATAACAGGAGTTTCACTGTTCACCCCATTTATTTCGTTATCACTACTAAGCTCCTCTACTACACTAAAGAAAGATTGAATTGAGGATGAAGATCCAGAACGCGATCTTGAATTGCAAGGTTCTTCCAGGTTAAACCGATTATTTTCAGAAACAAAACTCTTTACTAAACTTTTTTGTGGCACTGATAAAGACCCAGGTTCCGAAAAGAACAATCTTCGGCAATCTGTCATCCTTCATCCACACAACATGCCCTAACCACCTCAACCTTTCTTTCATTATAGACCTAGAAAGTGGTATTGAACCACATTTTTCGTATAGCCTATTGTTTGAAATACGGTCAGTCAGCCGGGTACCCAGAACAATCCTTAAGCAATTTCTCTGGAAAACATCTAGCAAATCTTCATCCGCTTTTCGGAGCGTCCATACTTCAGAGCCATAGTTGACCACTGTCATCACTGTAGCTTCTAAGATTCTAATCTTTATTTCCAGACGTATCTTCCTATTCTTCCAGACTTTTTTTAACTGTGAAAAAACACCCTGAGCCTTGGCTATTCTATTTTTAACATCTTCACTGCTCCCACCATCTTTAATAACATTACTAACAAGGTAAGTGAAGCTTGCCACCTGATCGATCTTTTCATTACCCGATGTCACCTTTTCATCTTCACTTATTCCTAGCCTTAATGACTTTGCCTTCTTAACATTAATTTTCCAACCTATTCTAGCACCCTGAACTCGCGAAACCTCTAAAACTTCACTCATTTTGCTCACACTTTCATCTAGGATGCTTAAAACATCAACATAATCTAATTTCTGGAGATTTTTTACTCATCATTTGATTCCATGGTTTCCCACCACCTTTTTTTTTCTCCTTAAGACACAGCCCTACAGAATAATCCATACAAAGAGGGATAGAAAACTACCCTGCTTAAGACCTGATTCGACACAAAACCAGCTGCTAACCTCATTTCCTACCTTAACCGCAGCAGTGTTATTCTCGTACATAGCACTAATCACTTTTATGTATTTGTCTGGTATACCATACAAGGATAAAACCTTTACTAATGCTCCTCTATCAACAGAATCGAACGCTTGCTCATAATCTATAAAACTGAGGACCAAAGGTGTTTGAAAACTTAGGCACTTCTCAATTATTTCTCAATTATCTATATATATATATACATATATACATTGGATATATATATATATATATATATATATATATATATATATATATATATATATATATATATATATATATATATATATATATATATATATATATATATATATATATATATATATATATACATTGGACTACGAGTTATTTGTTTCTCCAGTCGACCAGTGATTGTTGCTCTAATGTTGGTTTTTCAGACCGTAACTGTAATGTTTGTAAAACCCGAAATTTTCTAATAAGTTTGGAAAACCTAAAATTTTCTAATAAGAATACCGCTTTGAATTGGGCAGACGTTTGTACTTTAAATTGTAACGCAAGTTGTCTCTCTTCAGTGGCTGAAGGATATATATCGACCAAGCCAATATATCTATTCTGGAGGGACAATTTACAGGTTTTTCTTATTCTGTTGTAAATAAAGCTTGCTTAACCTGTGATGGTGACACTAGCAAACCCAAAGGCATTGATAATTCTATCAAACTTATTCTTTTGGCGATTTGTTTGCTACAGCCAAATTCAGCTGGAGAATCAAAGTATTCCTCATACAGAACAATCAGCAGCGTGATTCTGGTGAAGCGGATAAGCATATTCTTACCCTCAGGCAAAGAATACAACAGTGTGAGAGATATCAGCTCTCATGGCCCATATCGATTTCGTTGCTGCTTTCGATTCTTTATCAAAGCCGAGCTTTGGAAGACCACGATGGAGAATGGCCCTCTGACAGAGTTAATTAAAACTCTTAAAGGAGCATACGAATATATAGTTACGCTATTCTGAACCCCCGACAGCAAAAGAAATGAATTTGGTGTTGATTGAGGAATGAAAAAATAGTTATCCATTTACTCCAGTCTATTCAGCTACATTATTGACTGGATAATAGCAAAAAAAATTATGCTTATGAAGAGTTTAGAGTCAGAAAGACAGAAGACAATCCAATCGCCCTCACAAACACCAATTTCGCAGACATTGTGGATTAGTACGTCTACGAAACTCCGGAAAATGCTCAACGATGCTCCCCGTACAATAAAGAAAACTGGCTTCATAATCAGTAGACCGATACAAAAGTGGTGACTTAAACATACCAATTAACCCATATATTAAACTGAAGGGTGCAGCCAATAAAACCGTAGAGTCCCAGCATCTTGGCTTAATGCTAACTCTGAACGGTGGTACAGGAACCGATATTACAGCACAAAAATGAAAAGCATGGAGCCCATTCACAAGTATGTTCCTCTGGAGAAGGTTGATATCAGGTTAAAATCTGACATAAACAAGCAAGACGCAACTGTTCAAGCTGTTGTGCTGTAAGCTTCTGAAACAAAATAAAAGGACCATATAAATAGGAGCCGAGTTGGGCTGAATAGTCTGTGCCTCATCTTAAGTAAGTAAAAGTAAGTATATAATCTCACTTCTTTATCTGTGGAAAGCCGTGGTGCTGGAAACCTGTGGATTAGTGGAAACCCGTGGAAACCTTTGAAAACCCATGGTGTTGGAAAACCGTGGATCTGCGGAAACCCGTGGGTGTTGCGAAATCAATTTTGTTCCTTCTTTCTTCCCGGCCTGTCCTTGATTATCATTTTTACTTTGTTTTAAGATTTTCCATCAAAATAGAAGCAAGTTAGAATTTGCTCTTTTTTTGAACTGTGATAATGGTTAGTAACATAAAACACGGGAAACAATAATAAATGGTATGCCTATAGTTATATTATGTAGCTTATGTGAGTTTTAGTGTCTTCCATAAATGTACAGTACATAGTGCATCTGACAAGTGCACACAAGCTTGTTTTTGGATCCGAAATCCCAGGGGACAGATACTCAGCGGTGGGGGGGGGGGGGGGCTGCTAACGATAAAATACAAAAAATGGTTGAGTTGGATAAAAAATATGAACCTTTTGAGAAAATTTAAAGTATTTCACCATTTAGGAGGCCAGGCCCAAAGCCCTCCCTGCCAAAAAACCAACCCTCTAAAAAGTTTTGCCCACATAACCCAACTTGGAGATTGTAAAATAATGACCATAAAAATAATTTTCAATATTTTATCGTCCTTCAAGATACTTCTAAGGCGTGCACATTTGCGGGGATGACAACCTTCCTCATATTCAACAGAGCCCTGGATTAAAGAGGTCTTCGAAACAAACTGTAAGTTTAGAATGACACTTGAACAAAAAAAAAACGCTCTAAAACAGCAAATTTTGATTACAATATATGTATCAGCAGAATCTGCTTTTTATGGCAATTCTAAGTATGTGAAAGTAATTAATTTCCAATCTGTCCATCTAGTTATTATAACTATAAAGAAGTTAAAAAAGCTTCCTTTCATTTCAGTGCAAGCCGACAGTTTTGGATCTTCTGCTTGATTAGATAAAAACAGTAGAAACGGTTTTTTCTTTTTACTTCAATCTTCGGTTACAATTGAGCTGGGTTGCTCCTTACTTACAGTTCGTTCCCACGAACTGTTTGACACTCTACAGAAAATTGGTAGCTCACATTATATGGGCAGATAAGGCTTCCACATTATTTAAAGATGTACAACAAAGAAAGATAATCATAGAATAGTTTAAAGGTTTACCAAGTTTTTCTATCCTAAGTAAGCTCTCCAACTCTTCTCTCTTTAGTTCTGATTGAACGTCTAGCGAATCTTGCTCCCCGGTGGTATTATTATCTAGAAGATAATTAGATTATTAACGTTATAAAAGATGAAACTTTCAAATGTAACTTATTTTCAAGAAAGTGCAAAGAACGTTCTGGTCTTTACAAGGCTTTACAAGGCATCTGGTCTTTATAACGTTCTGGCGTTGGTTCTGCTCTTGTTTGCTGCACTTTCTAGTATTTTTACGTTTAACTTCATGATTTATTGTGATCTTTGTTCGTTTTGGGTTTCACTTATTCATTTATATAGATGTATGTTCGTTCTACACCTAAAAACTATTTGACTGTATTTTCGCTCGTCTTAGGCTGAGTATAACTCTTTAATTTTCTTTTGAAAGCTTTTTTGTTGATTATTTTTTTAATGAATTTCTTTTCGCTTTCAATTGACATAGTTTTTTTTTATTTGACAACAAGTGATTTTTGTAGATTTTTTTTTGAGTTATTTTCATTGACGATCGATATTTTGGCTTGCTATTTATATATTGGACAAAATATTTTAATAGATTTTTATAATAATTCCATTGAACTTTGGATGGATGGGTATGTGGAATGTTGTTCAAAGAATGGTTTAAAAATCTGCCAAATTTATTGGCTTCTAAAGGGCTGCAGCTATTCTGAAAACTATTATGTTCCAACCCTGATATAGACAAATGTTAACCGACCGCCTCAAAATTTCTTAGAATTTTCAACTTAATTTCCTCATGTGTTCATGAAAAATCGTATATAAACACTTCTGACAACCTTAAAAGCACATAATGTCTCTTGATTTAATTCAATATCCCCCTGAATATACCATGACAGTCTTCACTCATTACCCTTAGCCATTCCTAAGATATTGCAGATATGTCCTTTTGACATCTAGAGGCATAATGTGTCTTAATATGCTCTGAGAGTTCCAACTTAATACCCTAAGCCGTTCCTTGGATGTTGCTGATACGTGAAAACCTGCAGGCATCTAACATGCCCTGGAAGTTTCAACTTGTACTCAGAGCCCTTCCCGACATATTTCCGATGCACCTTTTTAATATCACGGATGGACACAAGAGTGTTTTTATTCAGTTTAACCTCCCCTTCAACATTCGCTAATACTTTTGCCTTAATATTCTTAGCCTCATTAGCAGTAGTTATAGTAGTAATAGTTGCAGCAGCAATCATGTAGTTCCTATTTATTAGCTTAACATCCCCCCGAACATTCCCTGAAAATTTCACCTTATTACCCTTAGCCTTAGTAGTAGTTTTAGCAACTGTAGTGGGAGTAGTAGCAGTGGTAGTAGCAGTAGAAGCAGTAGTATGCACGTAGGGCTTTATAGTTAGTTCAACATTATCTGATAGTTTAACTTGATACCGTAAGACGTTCCTGAGACACTGCTGATACGTCTTTTTGACAACCTCCATATATATATAGTTTGTTTTAATTTAATTCAACATCCCCCTCAAAATTTCATGAAAGCTCCACCTTATTACCCCTAGTCTTTTTGGAGACCCTAAGTCACACCTGACCATACCTACGAAAATAGCCTTTCCTGTGAAAATGTCTCAAGAACTTTCAGTTTCAAAGCGAAATATGCCCATCCTAAGTTTCAACGACAGCACTATCTATACAATATTGAATCAAGAGTAAGCAATGATGTGTCCATTCCCCATTTATATGAACAGTTTCGACGGTCTTTGTCCTAAGGATCATGGCAAAGGCAATGGGACAGCAAGGAATAAAATTGAAACCTAAAACTCCTAGAGGAGGAGGTGTGCGCAGCTGTGTTTTACTAAGGCGGATTATTACTACAATGACTTTTTAGTACGAGTAGCGGAAATAGTAGTACCAGCAGTGATACACAACTTTTTCAAGATCAAGTTATGGTGACCAGTCAAAATTGACCATGTATGAGTGGTACCACCAGTACTTTAAACAACGCTATCCCAGACCCTAGGCAACTGATGCTCTTGCTGTTTGTAATACCAAAACTTTCTAGTTCACACTACTGAAATGCTCTCTGGGGCCTCATTCAATAGCAAAAAAAGAGAAAAATGTATAAATAATTGATAAAACAAACAAGGGTGATTTCCAGCCATAGGAAAAAAAATAAACAAAAGACAAGGCAGATATTGCAGTGAAAACTTTCCCAATGTCGTCCTCAGCACTCAAAAAATGGAAGAAAAAAGGTATATACATATACGAGAAAAAACATACGTTTTTTCTTCCGCTGAGGACGGCTTGGCGGAAATCTTTGCCAAAATATATACAAAAAATAAGAGGTGAATACATAGGTCAAGTAAGAATAGCTGAAAAGCCTCTGTCACCAATATGTCCATTTGTCAAGAAATATTAGCAGTCCTGATCAATGTTATAACGACAGAAACTAGTGATCCTGCTATGTTTCATTATATGGTTTTTGCATATTAAGCATCAGTTTATTCAACACTTTTCTCAAACAAGGATTCGTTGTTAGAGAGATTCTGTATCAATGTTAGCTACCAGTTATTTTATTATTATTTTTTTTTTTGAACGGCGGAGACGCAATCTTTAGTCGTCAGTCTTACTTGGACAGTAAAAAAGTCTTTTGTCGTTAAAAACCTCCTCAGACCTTATAAACAACTTTCTATGAGCACAAATGTCTTGTGTAGCTTTTGTATTATAAATATATCAAACCTAGTTTTTTCATAGTCACAAATCTTTTAGTTTAAGTTCAATACCACCATAACCTATACCTATAGACTTTGGTGGGTTTTTACGTCTTCTATTCGAAAGAATTCAAAAAGTCCGAGTATCTTTGCTGATTGTGCAAGATTTTTTTTTACTCTTTTTATTTTGTTTCTTCTGTTACGGAGCAGGAATATCATATATTTGGAATGGGGCTTTTTTATGTACCAGCTTAAAAGTAGAATGGAAGACCAGAAATCGAGGCAGTAAGAAGATTTGCCGGGTTGTAGGTTTATACCCGTGATAAAAAGATTTTGGCCTTCAAATATTATCTTAAACAAAATTCACTGGCCTAGGCGTTAGAGAATTGGTTTCGTGTTTGAGAAGATTGTCTGCCATAACGAAATAGGAAAAATGTTTAGGAAAAAAGCCTATCTTAAAATCTGAACAACTCAAGCCGCATATGGAATTTGGGATATGAAGATGTGGCCCATATTCTTGCAGAATTCCATTAGCTTTCTTATTAAAGAAGTAATTTGTTAGGGTAGTATCCCTGAGATGCCGGAGACCCTACAGACGGCTACACAAATTAAAATCTTTCAGGTTTGTGAATATATTAAAGAAGCGACGAAGAAAGGATAGCCGGGGGAAAGAAAAAAAAATCACTGTTTATTTTATTCATATTGTAATATAGGAGCATAATATATTTGACAAAAAATTCCGCATGGCCATGGCCACGAAAAGAAACACAAAAAAAATACACAAATACCATTAACAAAGCTATCACACAACACCCTCGAGATGGGTTATGTCCACGCGAATAAACCGCGCCAGATTCCTAATACTAGGAAAACACCCATTTCCCAGCAGGTTTCACACCAAAGGCACACCCCCCTCATCCACTCCAACAATTTCCTTTTTAACCCTTTAAACTTCCCCAGAAAATGCAATAAATTTTCCTCCCACTCTCCATATATCGGGCAACTGTAAGGACCACTCTTCATTCTAACCCTTCCCAAATATCTTCTTCTTCCCCCAAATGGCAGAGGGTTACCTCTAAAAGAAATTACCCACTCTTAGTATTCTCCCGAGATAGCCCAGCTCTAAAATATACCTCCTCTCTCCATGCCTCTTTTACGCAACCCAGAAAGCTACGTCTACAAAACCAGGGCCTTAAAGAGATCCTGTATAAGTATCACCTTTATCCGTCATCGTTTTGGACACACAGTATATAACACCACCCTACACACTTCTCGAAGTTTAACAGAGTGCATTGACACGAGCAGCCGGCCGAAACAAATTTTACTGGTCACTAATCCAAAGTTTCGGTAGATCATGAATGCAAATTACTTTTTTAATGAAATTACAGCTTTTTGTTTATATATCTCACAATTGTCAACAGCCAAAATAATCATCAATTACAAGTTTAGAAGCTCATCATAATGAAAACGGTTAATAGTATTTCTTTATTTTTCTTCGAAGTAATGAAGCTGTACGTTTTATCGATTAATTAAAGATATAATCACCATGAAATTGGCTTTTAATGAGACTTTCAAAACATGAGAAAATGTCACTTTTAAACACAAAGACTCGTGACAACAAAACTTCAATTGAAGGGGACAGTGGCAAGTCAATTTGCCTCTTTTTCTCTACTGAACCAAAACTTATTGTCGAAAACTATAGGAGCCTCTTAAGGAGGCTCCTTATGAGAAGCTCCAGTTGGTATTGAGCTAAATGACAAACTATAATCAAATATCAATGTCTAGCATCTGCACATTAAATCCTAAAGCTATCTACAGTAGTTTAATTTTACTCTGCATGGTAATGGTACTGTTGACACTAGTCTTATAGGCATTTATTTTCATCCGGCTATCGCTATACAGCCTTAAGCAATACTCCATTCCCCCTCCCTCGTGTAAAGAATACTTTACGTACATTTTAAGTTTTGATGTTGCTCCTTGCTTTCAATTGAATTATACATGTATGTATATATACCGTATCTGACCGTTTTTAAAATCATGCAAGGAAATCCAGTTCACTCTCCCCCTGTGTAAAGTTTCCACTAGAAAAGCGATTTTTTAAGACAAGTTTTGGCAAGTTTGGCATATAAAACGACATTTTTTAGGCCAGTTTTTATACCAAATTTAATTTCTCCAACAAAACAAAACCGGAATTAAGAATTTGCCATTAACCACTGTTTTCAATAGAAAAAAGAATAATGTTAATTGTGACCGTAAATCTAGCCACTTCCGCTTCCACCGGTTCTGTCCTTTCTGAAAGACATGATTAACATCATTATGATGATTCCTTTCCATTCCGAAAGACATGATTAAAATCATCATGATGATTCCTTTCCTTTTTGAAAGACATGATAAACATCATCATGATGATTCCTGTCCTTTTCGAAAGACATGATTAACATCATCATGATGAACAATAAATCATGATAACATGATTTAACCATTCTTTTTGAGGGATTTGAGACCTGCAGCCGCTCTTACAGATTCCGAAAGGTTCAGACATCAGCAGCTATGCCCCTGAGAACAAATCCAATCTCGTCGCACTTTATTCCACAGCCTAAATGCTTCAGCTTTGACCCAAAATGCTTCTCGAGGAGAAGTTAGGAACTAAACTTGTCCCTCCTCATCCCTCTATGGACCTCTCACTAAAAGTTCAAAGATTTGCTCCAGCAACATTACTTTTTGAGGTTTCAGCCATTCCTCATCCCAAAACACGATCCTCTGACCC
The DNA here is from genome assembly GCF_049724085.1 of Artemia sp. Qi Xiang Cuo. NCBI lineage: Eukaryota > Metazoa > Arthropoda > Branchiopoda > Anostraca > Artemiidae > Artemia > Artemia sp. Qi Xiang Cuo. The sequence goes on along the minus strand of NC_142808.1, from coordinate 13,713,648 downwards.
TCCTCTCAAGTGACTGACGTACACCTATACACCAATTTACTAAATTAAAGAAATAAGTAATAAGGGAAAATGAATAATGAATAAAAAGTTACTACAAGAGAGAATAACTACTAGTGTAGCTTTCTGACCAGCTACAGTGTTTTGTTTTCAGTCCTCAATGAAAAAAAAAAAAATCACGTCATTACCACATGTCTCGTCAGAGTATTATTAGAATAGGAATCCATGGCGAATCCTAGGGAACGGGAGGGTAGAGCTGCCCCTAGGTTCGTTTGTATTTACTTTGGTACAGTCTCTACTTATGCTTATAAGAATCTGTCTAGGAAACAACAAAAATTACCAAAATAGAGGTTTAGAATGAAGTCAAACAGTGTTATCAAAATGGAGTAAAAAGGTTATCAAACGGAGGTTATTTATGAATTTGTCAAGATAAAAAAACTACCAAGTCAATTTTTGGCAATCGTCTCATTTTTTTCAAAAAATCTGGGATATAGCAGTTATTATGATTACATTCTGATTAAATAGAAATCAAAGTCAGAAATCAAACAGGTTAATTCAAACAGGAAAATGTCGCATATACAACCCTACTAACATTTTGTAACAAGAATAGATGGTAGCCCATACTCTGAAATGCCTAATTATAAACCCAAGCTTCCCAGTCCTGGGTATTATGCAGCTATACAGTTTTCAATTCTATGATCAAGCCTATTTAATTTAGATGCTCGAGATATAGTCTAGTAAAAATATGGTTTAATCTCAAATAAATTGCTATACAAATGATTCTGCTTTAGAAGATTTGCTTTATTTAAAGAATTTTACGAAAATTTTGCTTTAAACCCCGATCCCTAGAAATTAAAGAGACATTCTCGAATGAGAATGTCTCTTTGATTTCTAGGGATCGGGGTTTAAAGCAAAATTTTCGTGAAACTCTTGAAATAAAGAAAATCTTATTCAAGAACATTGCTTTGAATCGGGATACAGGTGAATTTGGGCTGAACTCTTTCTATGATAATTTATTAAAATCTGACAGAGTAAAGTTCAATTCACCCAATGTAGTTGACCTTTGTCCAAATGTTATATCATTGAACGCTAATGAGCTGAATCCAGGAAGGTCGAAGAGGCTAGCTTCAGCCTTTGATTTGAAAAGAATTAGAGATTTAAACAATATGTAGTTTTATTTGATTTTGTATATAAAGTTTTGTTTTAAATTTTTTTAGTTTAATTTTACTACTGATGACGGTCACTGTATATGTGACCGAAATATCTGGTATTTTTTTGTGAATTTTCTATACACTGTCTATTAAAAAGGATTTTATCCCTATTTTGAACTTTTATTTTATCGTCATGGAAAGGCAGTGTGGTCCCCGAAATTACCTAAATTGCTATACAAATGATTCTTTCGCTATCCGATTTCACGATCTTTCACTATCCTCATTCTCTCTCAAAACTTTAAGCCCCAGACAATTCTTTTGACTTTAAACATTTAGTTTCATGTTCATTAGCAAAAAAAGAGCGTAGAAATGACATATATAATCATATTTGCTGGTATTTACTCAATCAGCATTTTTTGCCTCAACCTAAAAAAAGTCAAGTTTGTGAAAGAGCTAGAGCGGCAAACTTTTTGGATTCAGAATCAGCACATGTTTTCTGGTTGGGTAGCGAAAGAATTATTTTTATAGCAATTTGTTTGAGGTCAACCCTTTTTTTTCTACTTATCCTAGAACCGTCCCCCAACCTCACTCTCTCTCAAAGCTTTAAGCCCAAAAACATTTCTTTTGACTTTGAACATTTAGTTTCATGTTCATCAGGAAAAAAAGAGCGTAGAAATGACATGTCTAATCACATTTCCTGGTATTTACTGAATCAACATTTTTTGCCTCAAACTCAAAAAACTCAAATTTGTGAAAGAGCTAGAGCACCAAACTTTTTGGATTCGGAATCAGCACATATATTTTGGTCGGGTAGTGAAAGATTCATTTATATAGCAATTTGTTTGAGGTTGATCCCTTTTTTTCACAATTTTTCCAGAACCTATCCCCAACCTCACTCTCTCTCAAAGTTTTAAGCCCCAAACAATTCTTTTAGCTTTAAACATTGAGTTTCATATTCATCAGCAAAAAAAAGAGCGTAGAAAGGATATGTCTAATCACAGTTGCTGGTATTTACTCAATTAACATTTTTTGCTTCAACCTCGAATTCAACCTCAAAAATTCAAATTTGTAGAAGAGCTAGAGCGGTAAGCTTTTCGGATTCGGAATCAGCACATATTTTTGGGTCGGGTAGTGAAAAAATTATTTGTATAATAATTTGTTTGAGGTTGACGCCTTTTTTTCACAATTTTCCTAGACTAATAGTCACTTACCATTAATTAACAAATCCAGGGGTAAAACTTGCTGAACTGACCTCAAAACCTCTAGTCGGCATTCTAAGATGGTTAGATGCTCATTCAATTTCCGCAACTGTGATCTTAAAACTGGTTGTGATTCCTCATTGTCTGATTTACTGAAAGAAAAAGAAACATGTCGAGGTTCACGGTGCTTACTTCCATTTTTAGATACTAGAATGCTCAGCCTTTCTCCAATATTTGGAACAGGGTCATCGATGCTGCTTGTTTGGAAACGCATTTAGTCAGATTAAAGCGCAAAATATTCAAAATAATAAAATAAGGATTTATCAGTCTGTTAAGGATGTGATTTGTTGAAATATACAAGAAGCCGCTTGAGTAATTCACATGATATATCTCTACGATACAGATTCACAGTATATCTCCGTCTGCTACTAACTTAGGATTGTTTGAAAACGCATTTAGTTAGATTAAAGCGCAAAAATCTAAAATAATAAAATAAGGATTTATCAGTCTTTTAAGAATGTTAATCGTTGAAATATACTAGAAATCACTTGAATAATTCACATGATTCTTCACGGAAAATAATGGGATACTCCAAAAAGTAAATTTCGTTCACCAATTTGCGATTCAATATATCTCCGTCTGCTAATAACTTTGAAGGAGTGTTTGAAAACGCATTTAGTCAGAATTAAGCGCAAAAAATCTTAAATAATAAAATAAGGATTTATAAGACGGTTAAGAATGTGATTTGTTGAAATACACCAGAAGCCACATGAGTAATTCACACGAGTCTTCACGAAATCAATGCGATACTCCAAAATATAGATTCCGTCCACCAATTTATGACTCACAATTTGTCTCCGTCTGCAAAGATCTTAGAAGGAGTGTACTATTATAGTTTCGGCTTGCAGTCAAAATTCCACTCGGTTAATTCATCATCCTAAGTAGTATGATCCTCATTAAATTTAATACCAACCTCAGTTTTTCCAACCTCAGATACCAACCTCAGTAATAATCCTCATTAAATTATCTATACATTCCTCAGTAAATCAACCATTTATTTGCACTATCCTTCACTTTTGCATTGGCACCGAATATTCCTCACGATAGATTATATCAATCTTGCCGGCAGTGAAACGGATAGGGAATATAATCCTAGTTATCTAAGATCCTTTACACTTTTGCAATAGCACTTTCTTAGAACTTCCGGTTCAATAGCATCTCTAAGTAATAAATTTGCTTCACTAATAAACCGAATAAAATCACGCTTTTTGAAACAAGAAATGCTACTTAACCTTGTGCCCTAAACACTAAATCTACAGAGATATATTTTATGCTCTCTGAATTGTAGATACATTTCATACCTATCACTAAAATTTTCGGAGAAAACTGTCCATATTTGTCATACATTCATGTGTGGTTCCATATCAGTGACTCCAAAACCACTAAAAAAGTGGTTAACCTTCATAAAATTGAGAACCATGTCCGAACCTCCCGCCTTTTAATGACCAGTCGTATTTCAGCATGCTATTATATTTTTTATTGTGGGAAATTTCACAATGTTAATGAACTCGTTGTAATCGGTATGTTATTTTTTATCTTTTGCAAAAAGGTAAGCCTTTAACTTTATCTTTTTTCTAACGGAAAAGCTAATCCGTAGGCATTGTTTTTTTGTACCGCCCAACGAAAAATAGCAGTCTTCAAGTATATTCTAGGTTACATCAAGTAACTAAAAAATGAAATTAATAAGCTTTAGCACACCAAAGACAAACGAGCTACTTGTGATCCGACCAAAGGTTCCGCGTTGTTAAACCGACTTCTTCTTAAAGAACCGACACATTCGCCTCTTGATAACTTAATTTTTGTCTAGTCTTTCCAGTAAAACCTACCTGGATCAGTTGGAATCTTAATTTACCAAAAAGCAATCGGTAATTCTTCACTTTTAGAGATTCCCTTCGTCAATTCGACGTGCCTCATTATAGGCCCTGGATTAAATCAGTTACTAAATTAGTCACCCATTTTATATTGTTGTTCTAAATTTTCTTCTCTCTTTAACTTAAAGTAAGGCCCAATGTTTCTCGATTGCATTTACCGAAGCTAAACACAGGTATGAGACAAGAAATGCCCATTCAATACGAACCCCGTTCCCTGTAACAACAAGGTCTACATTTTCTATCCATTTTTACGGCCCGGCTGTCTGGAACAAACTTCCCGAGGAGGTAAAAAATAAGACAGATCTGGATGATTTTCGAAATTCCCTCAGAGTAAGCTGTTTTTATCAATATGGAAGATTTTAGTGGTTGTGTGTAGAGAATGATTGGTTGAATGCTGTTGGTGAGATGATTGTTTGGGTTTTGAATGGATGAGTGATTTATGTCCCTATTTTTATTTATTTTTTTTCTCCTCTATTTTTGTGAATGTTGTGAGTTGTGTTGCGTTGTTTGCGTGGATGGTTCTCAAGCTCCCGCTTTTTTGTTGGCGGGGTGGGAGAGGGAGGCGAGAGAAGATATTTATCTGTTTGTGGGTTGGACCCTTTTTGGGTTTTATTAGGGTCCGAGGAAATAAAGTATAATAATTGAAAATATTTTTTAAAGTGTTTTTTTTTTTTTTTTCGGGTTTTTTCTGGCATGCAGTAATGCATTGGATTGTGTTTTTTTAAATGAGATGTTTGTTTATTTATTTATTGTAACCCGTTTGTAAATAAAAAAAAAAAGGTGCAATGTTATTCTCAAGATACCAACTACAGCCTCAAAGTGGATGGTTTGATGTAGGATCAAGGGTTGTCTTCAATGTAGTTAGAAGCTGAACAGATCTGCTCAGCTACCTTTGAGGAAATTTCTCTGCCTTAGCGCTTCGGATGGCAAGAAAATACTTAAGTATTTACCCTATTTTGATTACCCTTTAATGATTGGTTGCTTAAGATGTTGTTTCAATCAATATTACACATTCACTTAGGAAGGTCTTCCTTGGAGATCCGCCTTAATATACAGTGCAACAGAGCTGCCTAAATGAAGAGCAACACGGCTTCCATGTATTATTATTATCGTTTTTATTACCAGGCTACTTGATATGGAAAGTTTGGCGGTAAAAACTTCGGATGGGGCTCATTCGATTGGATATTAAAACTTCTAGAGTCCTGAGTTGAAAATGACTGAAAACCGCAATCAAACTCCTCTCGTGACCTTTTTTGCACCCTCCCCCTATCCTAACCCCTGGTCAGAATTCTAAGATAGCCATTTTGTCAAAAATGGTCTAAACGCTCAACATGTAGGACGCCAGGGATGACAAGATCCCCCCGAGCTACTGGGAAAATGTTGTAGATTATTTGGAAATTTGGTACTATATAGTAATTATAAGGAAACCAAAGGATACAAAATTCCACATTTTTGCATATAGGAGCTTTAAATATCTACAGACTCTACAGTAGGGTTTTCTGTTATGCTGAATCTGGTGGTTTCATTTTCATTAAGATTCTATCATTTTTAGTGGGTGTTTTCCCCATTTTTCGAAAATAAGGCAAATTTTTTCAGGCCCGTAACTTTTGATGGGTAAAATTAAACTTGATTAAAGTTCTATATTTGAAATCAGCATAAAAATCCGATTCTTTTGATGTATCTTCTGGTATCAAAATTTCGTTTATTAGAGTTTTGGTTACTATTGAGCCTGGGTGCTCAATAGTAAAAGTTGCTCAATAATAAAAAGTTTGTCATCACGAACTGTTTGATCGATGATCAAAGTTTATGTTATTTATGCCTTTCATTTATGTTATTTTACTGTGTTCATGACCGTATATTTGGCTTTAAAGTACACTTATTTATCTATCTATCTAATATGCAGAATAATTGTACCAAACACATTTTGCATGCAGTCCCGCTATGCTTACCCCCCCCCCTAATGTGCAAATCTATAGCGCACAATTATTTATAAAGTAACGAAGAAACAAACTAAAAAACCGGTGTGTTTTCGAATTTTACACAAAGTAAACTTGAGTGAGTGGCGCATAATACACAAGCACCAAAATTCATTCTCCCTACGGAAATTAAGAAAATAAAACTAAAAAAATTCTCAAATTTAGAAAGCCTTATTTTCCACGGGGGGCGGGGGATATTTTTCGGGTGGGTATTTTCCACGGGGGGGGGGGGTATTTTCCACGGGGGGCATTTCCGAGGGGGGGGGGTATTTTCCGCGGGGGTTATTTTCCGTGGGGGGTATTTTCCGTGGGGGGTATTTTCCACGGGGGGTATTTTCCGTGGGGGAGGGGGTGTTTTCCGGGGGTTGTTTTCCGCGGCAGGGTATTTTTCGGGGGGGGGGGGTATTCGCCGGGGGGTATTCACCTAGAACCAGCTTTGGATCTCCTATGGGTAATAGTCTGAAACTTTCAGGGAATGTTACGGGAGGTGCTGAATTAAGTCAAAAGACACTATGTACATCCAGGGTGGCAAAATGGCGCATCTGCAATACCTCAGAAGGGCTAAATGATATTAAGTTAAAATTACAGGGGATGTTGAGGGAGGAATGGACTAAATCAAAAGACACTTAGTGCATCGACACTGTCAAAATGGCGCATACACAATTTCTTAGAAACAGCTAAGGGTAATAAGTTGAAACTTTCAGAAGTTGATGAGGAGAATTCGGAACTAAATCATAAGACACTATTTATGTCCAGACCCTGAAAATGCTGTATCTACAATATCTCAGGAATGGCTACATGGTATTACGCTGAAACATTCAGAGGATATTGAGGGGGAAATTGAACTAAATAAAAAGATATTTGACATCTAGGCTGTCAAATAGTATAACTGCATAAAGTAAGGAACGACTAAGGGTATGAATTTGAGACTTTCAGGGAATATTGAGTATAAAGTTGATCTAAATAAAAAACGCTAGGTGCATGCAGCTTGTCAAAATGGTATAATTTCAGTATCTCAGGAATGGCGAAAGGTATGGAGTTGAAACTATCAGGGAATGTTGAGGAGGAAGAAGAACTGAAAAAAAAATACTATGCATATCCTGGTTGTCAAAATGGCGCATCTGTACTATCTCAGGGACGACAAAGGTTATTAAGTTGAAAGTTTCACGGAAGGGGCTAAACAATTTTTGTGTCCATTCAGACATCTATATTGTTTTGCACTATGAACGCCTATGAGATTTCTAATTTATGTCCGCTTAAGTAGCAAGTTAGATCAAAAGACTATGTGCTGCCAGTTTGTCAAAACAACAAATATGCAACAGCTTGGAAACAGCTTACAGTAAGTGTAGTAGGACGTTAAGTGTGGCTTGGAAAAAAATAGTACAGCTAGATTAAAAGAAATTGTAGGCATCCAAGTCATCACAATACCATATCTGCAATATCCCGCAAAGGAAATGAACGGCATAGGGCATCCAATTGAAACAATAGGAGAATACTGGGAGGGGTAGTCAAGGAGATTTTAAGTTTCAACTTAGGGGGGAGGCATAGGAGAGCCTTTTCCAGGGCTCGAAGAGACTTTTACAGCAAACAATTCCTATCCATCTATCTGCTCGACTTCCTTATGCTGATCTGCTTTCAAGTTCCGGCCAAGAAGAGACCTCAGTTAAAATATTAGAACCAAGGGAATCTCAATTAGGAAATATATCTGGCTGCATGGTTCTTGTCGTCCTATATTTTCATTTTTTATCAACAGCAGAACTGAACTCTTTTTAACAAATGACCTTAAAATGCATTTATTTACAAGCAGTGAAAACAAAATATAAAAGAACAAGATTTTTATAATAAATGGTCGATAAATATTTGTCTATGTTCAAGTTTATAACAGGATGGAAATCAGGAAGGCTTCAGCCTTATGGAAGGTGAAAAACTACGCTGATTTTTATCCATATGAATAGAATTCCCTTCGTTATTCACCCAAAATTCTACAGCAAAGGAATTATAAAAATTTGTTGCAAGCCAAATATAAACATTTGACTTATAAATAGCAACTCAAAATTTGAACTCTCAAGTAGAAAAAACTTAAATAAATAAAAAATTAATACTGATTGCGCTTTACTCCTTTTATTATCCAATGAAAAAATTTTACCAATTAAAAACGAGCAGGCATTAATAGAAAAAAAAATCAAAAGATAATTTTTTCGAAAAGAATTAAAGAGCTACATCAAGCTAAAGACGAGCAGAAATTATCTCATATAATATTTAAAACTTAAAACGAACAAAAATTACTATCAATGAATAAATGAGACCGAAAGCGAAAAGAAATGGCAATAAATAGTCAAATAAAACAAAAACTATCACACAAGGGAGTAGGGCTAAGGTTCCCTAAGTCTTCTAAAGGCTAGGCTGTCATCTGCGATTTACTGAGAATAGATTCAGCATGTAAGAGAACCCTACTGTGGGGGTTCCATGCTCCTCCCAACAAAGATGTGGAATTTTGCATTTTTGATATAAGAAAGATCACGGATATGTGTTTATTTGCTTGCTTTTTGTTTTGTTTTTACCAAGGGTGATCGTATTGAACCAATAGTCTTAGAAAATTGGGAGAGTGCTCATTTGAACGCAAATTAAAAGTTCAAGTATCCTTTCTACGTGACCTAAAACATTGGAGGATAACTACTCCCCCTTTCAAACTCCCTTTTTAATAGCCATTTGATTCAAAACAGTCCGAAGGTCCAATAATTATGCCTCTGGGGATGGCATGACCTCCAGCAGCCCATGGGGAGAGGGAGATAAATTATGCTATTTGCCCTTTGTTTACATATAGCCATGGGCGCCCATAGGCTGAATTTCAGAGGGGGGCTTACCTGGTCTAATCGGCGCTTCTAGTACTGTATAATTGAATTCTCAAGACAAAATATCATAAGCAGCGCGATAGTGCTACCTAACTAAAGAGCGATGTGGGCCCAATATATTGTTGTTTTTTTTTTTAGACCAGGGCACTTCTTGTAGAACGAAACGTCATAGGAACTTCAAAAAGAGCTCATGGAGGGCAACCAGTTATGGTGTTTTTTAAGTTATAGGGTTAGTTATAGTGCTTTTTTTAAGAATCAACGTGATAATTTTAATTCATGAAAATGACTTTGTCAATAAAAAACGAACAGAAATTCATCTAAAAAAACTTTTTCCACAAAACAAGTTTGTCAAAGAAAACTAAAAAGCTCCATTAAGCCAAAAATTGACAAAAATGAAGTCAAGTAATCATCCAAGCGTAAAACTACCACAAATAAATGAAACTCAAAATGAACAGAAATTAGAATAAATAGCCGAGTCAAAAAACTAACATTAACAAGCAAACTCGAAACGAGCAAAAACTAACATTAGTAGGGCTGATAACTCCCATGACTTCTCAAGACCAGAACATAATTTGCGATTTACTGAAAAAAAATATGTTTAAATTTTTTCACCTTTTTTACTTAAATAAGTAAAAAAGTTTTTTTTACTCACTTTTGTTTACCCTTTTTTTATTTTAAGGAATAAATATCGGTATAGATATATTAAACTGACAATTCACAATCATTTTTTTTTGTTTTTTGTTTTTTTTCAGTAAAGCCTAAGTTATGTTCTGGCCTTGAGAAGGCATGAAGGTTGTCAGCCCTAGTAATGTTAATTTTTGCTCGTTTTGAGTTTGACTAGGCTATTTATTATAATTTCTGTTCGTTTTGAATTTCATTTAATTGTTGATAGCGATTTGTGGTAGTTTTACGCTTGGAAGATTATTTGACTTTATTTGCCCAATTTTGGCTTAATAGAGATCTTTACTTTTCTTTGAAAACTTATTTGGTGGATTTTTTTAAATTAATACAAATACATGACACCCTAATTCAGCCAGGGGGGAGGCTGGCACCCCCCCCCCCTTGCCCCCTCCCCTTATGGGCACCCATGAATATAGCATTTGTTATTGGAATATATAAAAAATATATTTTGAGAGGAATTTTCTTCCCACGGAAGACAAGTTTCCGGAGTGGGAAGGGAGATTTCCTGGGGAAGTTTTACCCAGGGATGGGGGGCTGAAGGTTATGCAATTTGTCCATTGTTTATATATAGTCTTTGTTATTGGGAAATATAGCGAATTTTTTTAGGGGAACTTACAATGGAGGGATTTAACGAGGAAAATTCCCTACGAAGGGGGCGGGAAATTCTCTGCATGAATTAGAAAGTAATCAGAAATTAAAGAAAAAATAAAAAATCCCCCTGGATTTTCCAGAGGGAATATTCCGGAGAAAATTTTTTGTGAGGAAGGAATTATCCAGAGAAAAATTTCCAGGGAGAAGTTTAAGCGGGGGCAAATTTTTTGTGAGGGAATTTTCTGCGGGGGAGATTTTTAGTGGGGAAAGAATGTTCTGGGAGAAAGTCTTCACCGAGAGTGGAAGCAGGTTTCCCGCCATGATTTGAAAAAGAATAGAAGTTAAATACAAATTTAATTGGAAAGCAGGGGGGGTGGGGAGTGGGGCGGGGGTTATGTGGGAGGATCTTTCCATGAAGGAAGTTTTCATGGGGGAAGGGATTCAACAGAGCATTTTTTTAACTGAAGGTAAGGAACAACATCGAAACTTAAAATGAACATGCATTATTCCATACATGTGGGGGGAGGGGCTCTTTGCATTATGTGGGAGGATCTTTCCATGAAGGAAGTTGTCATGGGGGAAGGGATTCAACTGAACATTTTTTCAACTGAAGGTAAGGAGCAACATCGAAACTTAAAATGAACATGAATTATTCCATACATGTGGGGGGGGGCTCCTTGCTCAACTCTAGCTCTTTACATCAAAGATTGACTTTTTGGTCTTTATTCTTTAAGAACGACTCCTGAAACAGAAATGTTATTTAATTGGAATCAGAACTTTTTTAAAGCATTAAAAGACTTTGGCGTAATGAGGGAGGGTTGAGGAAGGGGAAGCCCTCCTCATGTACGGAATAATTTCTGCTCTATTTTAGTTTTATTGTTACTTCTTACTGTCAATTTATCAAAAAAACTTTTTGCACAAAATAAGTTTTTCAAAAAAAGTAAAGAACTCCATTAAACCAAAAATGAACGAAAATAGAATCAAATAACCTACCAAGCATACAACCACCACTAATCATTATCAATAAGTAAATGAAACCCAAAACAAACAGAAATTAAAATAAGTCAAACTCAAAACCAGCAGAAATTAATCTGAGTTGGTTTCTAAACCCCAAGCTTTATAAAACCCAGAATATAATTTGTAATTTACTCAAAAAAAATCAAATGAACTTACTGAAAAAAAAAAATGTGCATTGTCAGTTTAATATACATATGCTGATATTTATTCCTTAGAATCTTAATTAACTCTTGATTTCTTAAAGTTAGAAAAGTGAAAATATTTAAAGAATTTTTTTCAGTAAAGTACAAATTATATTTTGATTTTTAGAAAGTATAGGGTTTAGAACCCTACTAACTAACTACTACTACTGCTACTACTACTAAGGTTCTATAAAAACTTTATATGCCCCGAGGGCATAACTTACAACCCTTGCCCTGAGGGGTTTGGGGTGGATGCCATCAGTAGAGTAGTAAGTACCATTTCTAAGGGTCTATGTTCCTTCCTGTGTTATTTGGGTGGATTACGTTCCTTAGCACCTTTCCAAGGCAGATTGCCAGACTGGTTATTGCTATTGATATGAATTGCACATGGAATTATACAAGAACCGTACAAGAAAACCCACGTCCGAGGCACTACAGTATCACATGCACATTGCAAAAAAAGTTGGCAAGGTATAATGTGGTCTAATATGTTTTGAGAGTATGATCGAAATTATATAACTTAAGCAGACTGGTTTTTTTTAAAGCTGGCAAGGTTAATGTGGTCAAACATGTTTTGAGAATATGGTCGTAATTATGTAACTCAATCAGACTGGTTGTCGAGCCAACATCCATTTTTTATTCGTCCTTGAGACTTTGTATAAAATGTTCATACATTACAATTTAATTTTCATTATGTTTTAACATATCGTAGAAAGTACATTGAATATTATTAACTTTGAAACAATGGATACTTCAATTGTCAACGTGAGTATAGCTTACTGAATTTCTTAATTTATTTCCAGATAAAAATCATCTTAACAGTAAATTCAAATTTCAGGGGGACTTAGCCCCCCTCCCCCTCCATCAATACAAACCCTAAAATATGATGAGTATAATCGCTAGAAAACACAAAGTACGCTTTTTTCTATTATGTAAACAAAAACCCCTCCTCCACTGCTCTCTTTACGAGCTTAATTCCTTAGTTTTAGTTATTTCGTTAAAAAATGTCCCTTTTCTCAATTGTGTGTTTAAGATATTTCGTCTTTTTCCGGTCTAACTAAAGGTATCTGTGTCTTATCCTGTTAGCAAGAGTGACAATTTCCAAACAACCTTTACATGTTCATTATCTGGAATTATTATTAATACCACATGTTTAAGGACAGTGCCAATGATTTCCTTGAGAAATATATTCTTGTTGTGGTCAAATTAGGCCAGAGTAAAGCCTTTGAAATGCGATGCGTGAGTGATGTTTGAACAATGTCGTCAATTTAAAATAGAATCTAGCGTTATGGTATACTAAAAAAATTGATATTAAAGTCGTTAATTAAAGAATAGTATGCTAAACTCAGAATTGACTTTAGGGGGTAATTTATATCATGGGAAGATGTTTTTGAAATCCCCCTTTCCCCTTCCCCCAAACTCAAAATTTTCCAAAATTTTACTTTAGAAGCTTTTTTAATTATTTCTAAAGCGCTAAGACATAGAGTGCTACAAATATCAGAATCGACTTTATAGGGCAAATTATATTATGGGAAGATATGAATTCTCTCTACCCCTCGGCCATGTCAAAAGAAGAAAAATTTAGCATGGAAAAACGATTTCCCTTTTTTACAGATAAATTGCCCTATAAAGTCGATTCTGATGTTTGTAGTGCTATAACTATTAGCACTTTAGAAATATTTAAAAAGGCTTCTAAAGTAAAATTTTAAAAAATTTGAGTTTGGGGCGAGGGGGATTTCAAAAACATCTTCCCATAATATAATTTGCCCTATAAAGTCGATTCTGATATTTGTAGCACTCTATGTCTTAGCGCTTTAGAAATAATTAAAAAAGCTTCTTATGTAGAATTTTGGAAAATTTGAGTTTGGGGGGAAGGGGGATTTCAAAAACATCTTCCCATAACATAATTTGCCCTATAAAGTCGATTCTGATAGTTGTAGCACTCTATGTCTTAGCGATTTAGAAATAATTAAAGAGGCTTCTACTGTAGATTTTTGGAAAATTAGAAATAGGGAGGCAGGGAGATTACCACAAAATCTCGCCATATTCTAATGTTTACTATAGATTTCAAGTATAAAAGGTTGAGACCTCGATATCTCATCTCTTCTGAAATAATTAAAAAGGCTTATAATTGAAAATTTTTGAAATATTTTAGTTTGGGGGGAAGGGGGATTTCAAAAACATCTTGCCATAATATAAATTACCCCCCTAAAGTCAATTCTGAGTTTAGTGTACTATTCTTTAATTAACGATTTTAATATCATTTTTTTTAGTATACCATAACGCTAGACCCTATTTTAAATTGACGACATTGTTCAAACATCACTCACGCATCGCATTTTAAAGACTTTACTCTCGCCTAATTTGAACACAACAAGAATCTATTTCTCAAGGAAATCAGTGGCACTATCCTTAAACATGTGATATTAATAATAATTCCAGATAATGAACATATAAAAGGTTGTTTGGATATTGTCACTCTTGCTAACATGATAAGACACAGATGTCTTTAGTTAGACCGGAAAAAGACGAAATATCTTAAACACACAATTGAGAAAAGGGACATTTTTTTTAACGAAATAACTAAAACTAAGGAATTTTGCTCGTAGACAGAGCAGTAGAGGAGTGGTTTTTGTTTACATAATAGAAACAAAGTGTACTTTGTGTTTTCTAGTGAGTATACTCATCATATTTTAGGTTTTGTATTGATGGAGGGGGGAGTGGGGCTAAGTCCCCCTGAAATTTGAATTTACTGGTAAAATGATTTTTATCTGGAAATAAATTAAGAAATTCAGTAAGCTATACTCACGTTGACAATTGAAGTATCCATTGTTTCAAAGTTAATAATATTCAATGTACTTTCTAGGATATGTTAAAACATAATGAAAATTAAATCGGAAGGCATGAACATTTTATACAAAATCTCAAGGATGAATAAAAAACCAGTCCTTTTATTTTTTAACCAATCACCACTCGAGTTACCGTATATTGAACAAGCACCAATGTCTATGATTGGTTCTTAAAAAGTGGATGTTGGATCGAAAAACAGTCCGGTTTAGTTATATAATTTCGACTATGCTCACAAAACATGTTGGACAACATTATATCATGCCAGCTTTAAAAAAAATGTGCACATGACTCACGACGTACATTCTTATGAAATTCTTATCAATAACAAAAAAAAAACAGTCTGCTTGAGTTATATAATTATGACCAAACTCTCAAAACTTGTTAGGCCACATTATATCTTGCCAACTTTAAAAAAAAAATGTCTACGTCAAACTGTGTGAGGGAGTTCTGACTCTCTTTGAAAAGGTGTAGAGCATCAAGCAAATAGTATGGGAATTCCTAGGGCCCCAAGCAAATCCATATTTAGCATGCTACTAACTAGGCCCCCTCCCACGCTCATTTTTTTCCCAAAGGCACCCGATCAAAATTTTGAGATAGCCATTTTGTTCAGCATGGTCGAAAATATTATAACTAAGTCTTTTAGGATGACTTAATCCCTCAAAGCCCCCAGGGGGAGGGCTGAAAGTTATGACCTTTACCCAATGTTAACATATAGTATTGGTTATTGGGAAGTATAGAGACGTTTTCAGGGGGAATTTTTTCTGGTAGTGGGGGGTGGGGGTGGGTCGGGGGTTATATGGGAGGATCTTTTCAGGAAAGAAGCTTTCATGGGGGCCGGGACATGGCTATGAAGGGGGCGCCGGATTTCCCATCATTATTTAAAACAAAAATCAGAAATTAAATATAAAAAAACAAGTTTTCAACTGAAAGTAAGGAGCAACATCAAAACTTGAAACGAACAAAAATATTAGCTATATGATTGGGTTCAACTTCTAGTCAATGCCTCGCTCTTTAAGCCAAAGATTTTTTAGTACTTTATAAGAGCTATTTATTCTAATTAACGGCCTTTGTGATTAAGAGGTCATTTTTAAAGGATTGGAACAAAATTCGAACTTTAGCTTAAAGAGCAAGGTATTGACTAGGGTTACGTAAGTTAATTTGTAAATTACGTCAGAACCAAAATTAGAGACAGCCATTTAGCAAAAGAAAAGTAAAATTTTTATACAAATTTTGTTTACTTATTCAATGACGGTGAGCCAAAATAAAAGCTGCATTAACTAAAAAACGATCAGAAATTAAATAAAAAAAACAAGTTTTTTCAACTGAAAGTAAGGAGCGACATTAAAACTGAAAACGAACAGAAATTATTCCGTATATAAAAGGGGCTTTCCCCTCCTCAACGCCTCGCTCTTTACGCAAAAGTTTGACTCTGTCTCACAACTTTATTTTTTTTAAAAAATAAAAAACTTTAGCGTAAAGAGCGAGGCGTTGAGGAGGGGACAGCCCCTTTCATATACGGAACGATTTCTGTTCGTTTTAAGTTTTAGTGTCGCTCCTTACTTTCAGTTTAAAAAACTTGTTTTTTTTTATTTAATTCCCAATAAGGCATTTCAGCAGTATCCCAAGAACAAATGAGGGTATTATGTTCAAACTTTCGGGGCTACTTCTGCTCTTAAAATTCAACCAAATCAAAATAGCGTAAGTATATCCAGGCTATCAAAGAAAGTAAACATATTTTTTTGCAAATGGTATCAAGTTTTCTATTTCAGGTCAATTAGAGGAGGTATGAAACTAAATTAAACAGTACTATTTGTGTCCAGATTTTTAAAAGGGTGTATGTGGTTAAAAATTGATGAAAATGTTTTCTCCAGCATACAAATAGCAGGCCAAACTATTAAGTCTTGCGAAAAGATTTAAAGAATAATTTTCTTTTTTCCCTGAAAAGACAATGACAGTATAAAACGAACAGAATTCAATTAAAAAAGTTTTTCCACAAAATAAGTTTTTCAAAGAAAATTAAAGAACCCCATTAAACCAAAAATTAGCAAAAATACAATCAAATAATCTACCAAGCGTGAAACTACCACAAATCAGCATCGATAAATAAATGAAACCCAAAACGAATAGAAATTACAATAAACAACTGAGTCAAACTCAAAACGAGCAGAAATTAACATGAGTAGGGCTCAAAACCCCTATGCCTTCCCAACGCCAGAACAAAATTTGCACTTTACGGAAAAAAATACAAATGGATGTTCATTGTCAGTTTAATATACATATACTGATATTTAGCAATCAAAATGTTAATATTATTTAATTTATTAAAGTTATAAAAGTAAAAACAGTTATATTTTTCAGTAAAGTGCAAACTATGTTCAGGCCTTGGGAAGGCATAGGGGTATTGAGCCCTACTCATGTTAATTTCTGCTCGTTTTGAGTTTGACTATGTTATTTATTGTAATTTCTGTTCGTTTTGAGTTTCATTTATTTATCGATGCTGATTTGTGGTAGTTTCACGCTTGGTAGATTATTTGATTTTATTTTTACTCATTTTTGGTTTAATGGAGTTCTTTACTTTTCTTTGAAAAACTTATTTTGTGGAAAAAGTTTTTTTAATTGATTCCTATGAAAAAGCTAGTCGTAGATGCATTGTAGGCGTAGATACTTTCAAATATGTAGATAATTCGATTGGACACTATAAGTTCTAGTGCTCATTTTATGGGCCAAAGTGACTCAAAGGCTGCGACCCTCCCTCCTGTGCCCAACTAACTTCTATTGTTACACTACAACGTCTACTACTTTTCTAATACTACAACTAAAACTTCTATTATGACTACTTTTAGGCTAAGGGTAGGCTACTAAGGTGAAAGTTTCAGGAAATGTTGAGGGGGAAGTTGGATTGCATTAAGACACACTATGAGCATACAGGTTGTCAAAAGGGCATGTCAGCAATGTCTTAATAACGACTTGGAGTATGAAGTTCGAAGGTATATAGCCTGTTGTGCTAAGGGTCTTGTGATGTTGAAATAATTAAAAGGTAATATTTGAATCCTACTGCTATTACTCCTGCTACTATTACCAGACGTATCAGCAATGTCCCAAGAACTGTCAAGGGTATTAAGCTCAATCTTTCAGCGTGTTTAGAGGGGGATGTTAGGAAAAAGATAGGTGCTAGGTGCAATTAGCTACCAATGTTACTGCTACCACTACGATTATAGCTTTCAGTAAATGTTTCGAGGGATTTTGAGCGATACCAAAACACATCATGAAAATGTAGATTGTCAAAAATGTATATCAGCAATATTTTATAAATGGCTTAGAGCATTAAGCTGAAACTTCCAAGGTATGTTGGGGGGGGGGGGTTAACTAAACAAAAGACACAGTGTGCATACTAATACTTCTACTACTACTACTATGATTATAGCTACTATTGAAGCTAATGGTATTATGGTGAAACTTTCAGGGAATGTTTAGGGGGAGCTTCAACTAAACCAAAACCCACTATGAGCATACAGGTTGTCAAAACAGCATACAAGTAATATCTTATCAACAGCTTAGACTTTTAAGTTGAAACTTTCAGGGCATGTCGACACGGATGTTGAGCTAACGATAGTACATGACACTAAGTGCATGTTACTACTTTTGCTACTATTACTAGTACTACCACTGCACAGAGGCTAAGTGTATTACAGTGAAACTTTCAGTGGATGTTGAACTAAATCGAAATACACTACATCGATGCAGGTTATTAAAGGGGCGTGAGAGCTATATCCAAGGATCAGCATGGAGTATGAAGTTGAGAATTCAGTGTATATTGAGGAGGATGCTGAACCAACCAAAAATCACTACACGCAAACTTACTACTGCTTCTACTGCTACTACTAAGGTTATAAATACAAATTTCCAGGACATATTGAGGGGGATGTCGAATTCAATGGAAACACGCTATAAATAACCTACGCAGGCTTTCAAAAGGGCGTTTCAGCAATGTCTGGGGAACGGCTTAGAGCCATGGTTCCGAACGGATTTTGGACCATGCCCCCTCTAGGCATTTCTAAAATCCTGATGTCTCCTAGGTATATTGATATTTTTTGTTCAAATTTGTGTGTGTTTCCTCTGAAGGAAGCTTAAAAGGCCATTAATTTGGTATTTTTTGGGGTCATCGTCAAGGCATATTTTAAATAATTTGAATGTGACGTCATTCACATGAAAAACATGTGTTTTTTTTAATTAAAGCTTTAAATTATTAAACGGAGTATAGGGCAACAGAGAGTCACTAACTCTGAAGTCCGCAGTAGAACATGCCATACTCTAATTACTGTTATTCTAAGGAAGAAGAAGTGGTCATATTTAAGACAAGTACTCCGCATGAAACAAGGCTACCTTCGTCGGACAGTCTACAATTGGAAACCAGATGGCAAAAGAAGCCGAAATCATCCAAAGAACACCTTGCGGCAAACTTTTGATCGAGATCTAGGGACGGCTGAGACCTCATTAGTACCTAGATGGGAAGACGTCATCGCTGCAGCACCGCTTCGAGGCGAGTGGAGAGGCTTCGTCGGCATCCTATGCGTCACCAGTGACTCTGGGAGAACTAAGGTCTAAAGTAGGGTAAAGTAAAGTCAGCTGAAGGGTGCAGGTCCTGCCCGTGTCCCACCAAAATAGTGCCATACCCCATCCGTGGGGCCTGAGCCCCACGTTGGGAATCAAGGGCTTAGAGTATTAGGTTGAAACTTTTCAGGGCATGTTGAACTAATAAAAATCCACTATGAGCGCACAACTAGTACTAGTAGTAGAGTAATATTGCTACTGCTATTAGTATGAGAATTACTAAGGCTAAAAGGTGTTAATGTGAAACTTTCAGAGACTGTTGAGGAGGTATTTGGTCAAATCAAATGACACTATGTGCATGCAGGTTACCAAAAGTGAGTATCAACAATATCTGAGAAACGGCTGAAAGTATTAAGTAGAAACTATCAAGGCATGAGGAGGGGTGTTGAACTAGACTAAAAAGGCACAACGTGAATGCTATTACTATTACCGTAAAACGGGGTCACTTTGCCCACGTGTGTGACTTTGGCCCAAACCTGGAAAAAGAGTGTTAAAGGATTGCCGTTTATCTTCAGCAGGTAACTAATTATACCTTCCTTTTTTTCACAGGTTGAACAAAAACTATTATGGAAAAGAATGGGATTACACACTGAATAACAGCTCGTGAAGTACGGTACTACTATTAACACTACTACTGCTCCCAATGCTCCGACTGCTACTAAGACTACTACTATTACCAATGCTAAGAATATTAGTAAAACTTTCAGGGAATGCTTAGTGCGGTGTTGAAGAGAATCAAAGCACATTATGTGTATGCAGGTAGTCAAAAGGGAATATCAGCAACATCTAAGGAAATGCTTAGTGTTTTGGGGTAGCTTTCAGGGCAATTTGAGGGGGTGTTGAACTTAATGAAAACACACCTTCTATACATGGGTTATCAAAAGGGTGTATTGATAATACCTCTCCAACACCTCAGGATATAAACCTGAAACTTCCAGGGCTAATATTACAAACACTTTTGGTACTACTTCAACTGTAACTACTGCTTCTATTACTGCTACTATTAAACTAAAAAAAAGAAAAAAACAGTTTAAGTACATCCAGGTTGTCAAGGTATCCAGATGGAATATCTCAGAAGTAGAATAGAGTATAAAGTAAACACTTTTGGGGAAACTGTTATGTTCCTTCAAAACTAAATCAAAAGGCACTATGTGCATGCTAGTTGTCAATATGACGTTTCAGCAATATCTCAAGAACGACTGAAGGTAGTAAGCTGAAACCTTCAGGACTATTAATACTTCTGCCATTACTACTGAACTAAAACAAAAGGACATAAATGCATCAAGATTGTCAAATTAGCATTAAGTTTTATTTTTCAGGAAAAGTTGATAAAGCATAAAACTAAATTAAAAGCTACTATGTGGTTCCGCATTATCAAAAGGGCGAATATTTTCAACTATTACTGAAAAATTTTCGTCCAACATATAAAAAATAAGGCAAAATCTGGATTCTTATAGGAGATTAACTAAAAAAAACAAGTTTTTTTTAACTGAAAGTAATGTTGCTCCTTATTTTCAGTTGAAAAAAACTTGTTTTTTTATTTAATTTCTGATCGTTTTTTTTAATAATGCTGGGAAATCTGGCACCCCCTTCATGGAAATGTTCCTTCCCCCAAGGAAATATCCTCCATGGAAAGATTTTCCCGAGTAACCCCCTCCTCCAGCCCCCCCCCCACACACCAGAAAAATATCTTTCCTGAAAATGCCTGTATACTTCCCAATAACCAATAAAATATGTAAACAATGGGCAAAGTTCATAACTTGCAGCCCAGCCCCTGGGAGCTGTGGGGGATTAAATCATCCTAAAAGACATGCTTATTAGATTTTCGACTATGCTGAACAAAATGGCTATCTCAAAATTTTAATTGGGTGACTTCGGGAAAAAAATGAGCTTGGGAGGGGGCCAAGTTGCCCTCCAATTTTTTGGTCACTTAAAAAGGGCACTTAAACTGTTAATTTCCGTTCAAATGAGCCCTCTTACGGTATTCTAGTACTACTGGATCAATACGAGCACCCCTGGGAAATAAAAAAGAAGAACAAACAAACAAATAAACACGCATCCGTGATCTTTCTTCTGACAAAAAATACAAAATTCCACATTTTTGCAGATAGGAGCTTGAAACTTCTACAGTAGGGTTCTCTGATACACTGAATCTGATGGTGTGATTTTCATTAAAGTTATGTGACTTTTAGAGGGCGTTTCCCCCTCTTTTCGAAAATCAAGTCAAATTTTCTCAGGCTCATAAATTTTAATGGGTAAGACTAAACTTGATGAAACTTATATATTTAGAAATCAGCATTAAAAATCTGATTCTATTTGACATATCTATTGGCATCAAAATTCCGGTTTTTATTAGAGTTTCGGTTACTATTGAGCCGTATCGCTTTTTTTTATTGTTTTTTTATTACGTATGTGTTATTACGTATATGAGGGGGTTCTACCCTTAGTCAATACCACGCTCTTTACGCTAAAGTTAAAATTTTGTTTAAATTACAAACCCCTGAATCACAAAGGCCGTTTAATTAGAATAGATAGCTCTTTTGAAAGCACTAAAAAAAACTGTCCCGTAAAGAGCGAGGTATTGACTAGGGTGTGAAACCCCCTCATATACGTAATAATTTCTGTTCGTTTTAAGATTTAATGTTGCTTCTTACTTTCGATTTAAAAAAACTTGTTTTTTTATTTAATTTCTGATCGTTTTTTAAATAATGCTGGGAAATCCGGCGCCCCCTTCATATAAATGTCCCTTATCCCAAGGAAACACCCTCCACAGAAAGATTTTCCCGAGTAATCCCCGCCGCCAGCCCCCCCCCCCACACCAGAAAAAATCTTTCCTGAAAACGCCTGTATACTTCCCAATAACCAATAAAATATGTAAACAATGGGCAAAGTTCATAACTTGCAGCCCAGCCCCTGGGAGCTGTGGGGGATTAAATCATCCTAAAAGACATGCTTATTAGATTTTAGACTATGCTGAACAAAATGGCTATATCAAAATTTTGATTGGGTGACATCGGGAAAAAAATGAACGTGGGAGGGGGCCAAGTTGCCCTCCAATTTTTTGGTCACTTAAAAAGGGCACTTAAACTTTTAATTTCTGTTTAGATGAGCCCTCTTACGATATTCTAGGACTACTGGATCAATACGAGCACCCCTGGGGAAATAAAAAAAGAACAACAAACAAACAAATAAACACGCACCCGTGATCTTTCTTCTGACAAAAAATACAAAATTCCACATTTTTGCAGATAGGAGCTTGAAACTTCTACCGTAGGGTTTTCTAATACACTGAATCTGATGGTGCGATTTTCATTAAAGTTATGTGACTTTTAGAGGGCGTTTCCCCCTTTTTTCGAAAATAAGTCAAATTTTCTCAGGCACATAACTTTTGATGGGTAAGACTAAACTCGATGAAACTTATATATTTAAAATCAGCATAAAAATATGATTTCTTTGAAATATCTATTGGCATCAAAATTCTGGTTTTTTTTTGGAGTTTTGGTTACTATTGAGCCGGGTCGCTCCTTACTTACAGTTCGTTACCACGAACTGTTTGATCAAACAAAAAAACTTTCTTTCAAAAAGTTTCTTCGGCTGTAAATAAGGATCAACAATAAAACTTATAACGAACAGAAGTTATTCTGCGGGGTTTCCCCGCGGAATAAAAATGAGGGGGTTTACCCCCTCCTCAATCCCTCTCTCTTCACGCTAAAGTTGTTTTAGTACTTTTAAAAAAGCACCTTATTTTAATTAAACGGCCCTTGTGTTTCAGGAGTTGCACTTAACTATTTAGGCCAGAAGTCAAACTTTAACATTAAGAGCGAAGTTTAGGGGAGGGGACAGCCCCCCTCATATACGGAATAATTTCTGTTCGTTCTAAATTTTAATGTTGCTCCTTACCTACAGAAGAAAAATTTGTTTTTTTATTTAATATCTGATCGTTTTTCAAACAATGCCAGGAAATATGGCTCCCCCTTCATGGAAAGTCCCCTCCCCCTACGAAAAATCTTTCAATGGAAAGTGCAACTACGTAAAATACAGCTCCCGGAAAATTTTATCCTCGCTGAAAATCCTGCCCCCTAAAAATTTCTTGCGGACAATTCAGCTTAAAAATTTTCCATATAATACTTTCATTTGAAAAAGACCTGTAATTTCTTATATTTTTTCAAATCATGCCGGAATCCACTTCCTCCCTTGATTCCCCCCCCCCCCTGCCCAGTGGTAAGTTGCTCCTGCGGAAAATTCTCCCAGAAAGAATTTCGCCCGCGGAAAATTCCCCCAAACAGGATTTCTCCTGCGAAAAATCTCCATTTCCTTTGGAGAAAAAATGGCATGGGATAGGGGGCTAGTTGGCCTCCAATCTTCTTGGTTACTCAAAAAGGGCACTAAAACTTTTAATTTCTGTTTAAAAGAGCCCTATCCCGATATTCTAGGGTTATTGGTTCGATACGATCACCCCTAGGAAAAAACAACAAATAAACACGCATCCGTGATCTTTCTTCTGGCAAAAAAATATAGTTCCACATTTTTGCATATGGAAGCTTGAAACTTCAAAAGTAGGGTTATCTGATATGCTGAATCTGATGGGGCAATTTTCATTAAGATTTCTTGACTTCTCGGGGGTGTTTTCCCTATTAAAAACAATTTTTTTTCAACTGAAAGTAAGGAGCAACATTATAACTTGAAACGAACAGATACTATTACGTACGTGAAGGGGTTCGTCCCCTCCTCAATACCTCGCTCTTTACGCTAAAGTATATTTTGTACTTTCAAAGAGTTGTTTATTCTAATTAAATTGCCTTTGTGATTCAGGGGTCACTCTTAAAGAATCTAAACAAAATTCAAACTTTACCATAAAAAACGAAGTATTGACGAGAGGGCGAACCCCCTCATATACGTAATAAAATTATATGAATATAGAAGTTCGAAACGTAAGTTAATTCACAAGTTACGTATATTTATTACTAATAAAAACGTTTGTAAATAAAATTAAAGGTCTAGTGCCCTTGTTAAGTAACCAAAAAAATTGAAGGGCAACTAGGCCCCTCTCCCGCCCCCTTTTTTCTCAAAATCATCAGATCAAAATTTTGAGAAAGCCGTTTAGCCATAAAAAAGTAAAACTAATATGCAATTTTTTTATTATTCATGTACGGTGCACCAAAATCAAAACCTGCATTAGTTCAAAAACGTTCAGAAATTAAATAGAAAAACAAGTTTTTTTTTAACTGAAAGTAAGGAGCAACATTAAAACTTAAAACGAACAGAAATTATTCCATATACGAAAGGGGCTGTCCCCTCCTCAACGCTCCGCTCTTTACGCTAAAGTTGTTTTAAAAAGTTGAGAGTTGTGAGAAAGAGTCAAACTTTAGCGTACAGAGCGGGGCGCTGAGGAGGGGACAGCCCCTTTCATAAACGGAATAATTTCTGTTCGTTTTAAGTTTTAATGTCGCTCCTTACTTTCAGTTAAAAAAACTGTTTAATTTAATTATGGGAGGGATTGTTGTTTAACTTTAGAGAAGGCTCATTTGGTTGAAAATTAGAAGTTCTAGATCCCTTTTAAGTATTAAAAGTGATGGAGGGCAACTAGCTCCCCGCTGACTACCCCTTTTTTCTCCAAACGCATCTAATTAAAATTGTGAAGTGGCGATTTTGTTCAAAATCATCCAAAATACATGTAACAATGCCTCTAGGGTTTATACAGCCCCCCAGTGCCCTGGGGATAGGATTGTAAGTTATGCCTTGGAGGTATATAAAGTATATCCAAGCTTTCAAAGAGCACAGATAAATTTTTTTTTTTTAGGAAAGATAATTAAGTTTTATTTTTCAGGTCAACTAGAGGAAGTATGAAGCTACATTAAACTCTACTACTTGTGCCCAGATTTTCAAAAGAATGTGCGTTGTTAAAAATAGTTGGAAAAGCTTCTCCGATAGACATATAGCAGGCCCAACTATGAATTCTTAAAGAAAAATCCGAAAAGATTGAAACTATTATTTTATTTTTCCCTGAAAAGGACTATGTCAATATAAAACAAACACAAATTTATTAAAACAATTTCTCCCACAATATAAGTTTTTCAAAGAAAAGTCAAGAACTCCATTAAACTAAAAATGAGCCAAACTAGACTCAAATAACCTACCAAGCGTAAACTACCGCAAATCAGCATCAATAAATAAATAAAAAACAAAACGAACAGAAATTACAATAAATAACTGAGTCAAACTCAAAACGAGCAAAAATTAACATGAGTAGGGCTCAAAACCCCTATGCCTTCCAAAGGCCAGGACATAATTTGCACTTTACTGAGAAAAAAAATACATTTTAAATGTTTTCACTTTTTTACTTCAATAAATAAAAAAGCATTAACACTTTAAGGAATACATATCAAAATATGTATATTAAACTGACAATCCACAGTTATTTATTTTTTTTTAATTTTTTTTTAAGTAGAATGCAAATTATGTTCTGGTCTTGAGAGGACACAGGGGGTGTCAGCCCTACTCCTTTTAATTTTTACTCGTTTTGACTTTGACTGGGTTATCTATTGTAATTTCTGTTTGTTTTGGGTTTCATTTATTTATTAATGGTGATTTGTGGTAGTTTTATGCTTGGAAGATAAGAAATTTCTGGCGGGTGAACGCCTAGAACCAACTAAAAACAATTACAGCTGCAATTACAATAATGGCATACCTATATACCATTGTGTTCAGTATCAATCATGTGAATGTCAATAAAGTTTACTGTACTACCATCATGCGAGTATTATGCTAACTTATGGTTCAAGCTATGACCAAATCCTGCTCTGGTATAAAATAAGTCTAATATGACTTACAAGACTATAGCTAGTGACTATTACCATTGCTGTTTTCCTTCCCTGAACTATGATGTCTTCTATTGCTATTTATACCAACCTGGACATTGAGTTTCCTAATAAAAACACCATATTTCTATTTAAGATCTTACCCTTTTGTCCCAGTAACTATACATAAACTTTTTCCAAGTCACTACTGTCAATTGGTTCTATAACAGCATATATTACTATTACTGAAACCTTGCACTCTTTGGTCATAAAGGGTGTAACCAGAAATATATCATTAATTAAAAAAAAGTTTTTTTTTTCAACTAAAACTAGGAGGTAACATTAATAAATCAATGGAAAAGGGGATGTTCCCAGAAGCTTTGAAGGTCGCTAAGATAATACCATTACACAAAGGTAGTAAGAGAGATGACTAATAGATGACATTAGATGACTAATGGTGGTAATAAAAGACCTATTTATATTCTCCCTTTCTTTCTAAAATATATGAAAAGGATTATGTTGAGAAAAATAAAATTCTTGTAAACACTTAATTTGGTTTCAGGAAAAGACTATCAACTGAAATGGCTACAATCAAACTTGTTATTAGTCCAACTGGAATTTACATGCAACTCAGCACTGAAGAAGGAATTGACCATGCTTTCCTCACTAGACAGACTGTCCACATTCACCTCATTAACGTTTTGCTGACTAACTTGGGTAATGTTTGCAAAACTATAATATACAGGTGTGTTTTTGTAACTCTTGCTTGCTAAATGTCCATCTCTTGTGGTGACATCACTGCTGCATTCTGCAGGTTTTTTGACATGAGCTTGTTGCCTTGGATGACTTATGTCATTCTCTCCAGTGTCATGTATCCTCTACAGCTCAGCATATAATTTTTGCCTCACTTCCAGATCAGCTTTTGAGACATTGTTTATTAATTGCACAGTCACTTTTCTTTCAAAAGACTTTTGAAGGATGGCCTTTTTAGTTTGAAAATTGAGCACTGAAAAAGTCATTAGGGAGGGCGTTGAGAGTTAACTAAATGGGCTGATGTACGGTTAGTGAGGCAGTGGATGTTCAAAGACACTGATATTCCCCATTCCATATTTGACAGCCAGGTACTGTTGCAACTACTGAGCATCATCTGGCTGTTGAGGAATGCCAAGCACAACAATGTTCAACTTCCACTTTTGCCCATTGCAATCCACAGCAATTAAAGCTCTAACTTTGCTTTCAAATTCAGTGTTAAGATTGTCCTTGATAGAGGCAACTTCAGAAGCCACTAAGTCTTTCAGGAGTTTCTGATCCATTGCAGTTCCTGAGAACTGTTCAAGATTTGCCACATGGCATTGAATGTCTCTAAACTTCGAATCAATTTTGCATGAGTTCATCTTTCAAGCTGCTAAATGAATCCTTTACAGCTTCTTTCACTTTTGTATCCAAGGCTCTAATTGTTGCCTTAAAGTTCTTTATAAATACTTCTCTTTCAAATTCAACAGCCCTTGTGCTTCAGCATTCTTTCTCTAAAAACTTATGACAAAAAGTCAAAATTTAGCATAAAGAGCTAGGGTTGAGGAAGAACCAGCACCCACTCATACGCTGAATACTTTCCATTTATTTTAAGTTTTAATATTGCTCGTTACTTTCAGCCAAAGAAACTTGTTTTTTTTTTAAATATAATTTCTGACCTTTTTCAAATCATGACAGGAAATTTCCTTCCCCCCTTGTAAAACTGGCCTCCCGAAAAAACTTTCCTTTGCACAAAAAATCAAAAACAAAAAAAACTTTTTTTTAATTTCACTAAAACAAATACATTGGCACATTGTGTTTACAGTGAACATTGGGCAAACCAAACATCTTACATTGCCTTCCCCAGGGACTATGGGGGTTCATGTCATCCCCAAAGGCATAGCTATTTGACTTTTTAACAATGCTATGGGTAGATACTATGGCCAACAATGGGTAGATACTTCAAAAGACCTTAGAAATTCATTTCAGTATTCACAGTTGCAGATAATGCCCCACTTCCAGACCTCCCACAGCACGAAATTCATAAAAGTATGCCGCCCATCAATATTACTAAAGTAGATGTAGAGACTCGACTAAAGAAGATTAACCCAAATAAATTAACAGGACCTAATGGAGGGCCCCCTTGGCTTTTGAAGGAGACGTATGCAGTACTATCACATCCTCTCACCCTACTATTCCAAAAGTCTCTAAATACTAAATCTATCCCACAAGATTGGAAGGAAGCTTACATTACACCTGTTCATAAAGGAAGCAGCAGAGATGAAGCCAGCAACTATCAACCAATTAGCCTCACCTCAGGAATGGGAAAACTTCTTGAAGGCATAGTTAACTCAGCCATTATTTAACACCTAAATACTAACAAGCTACTATCTCCTAGCCAACATGGCTTCTGCCCCAGTTGATACTAACCTCATTGATGCTTATGAGCATGTCACAGAACTTATGGACATGGGATCCCCAGTTGATATGATATTATTAGAATTAGCAAAAGCATTTGATAAAGTATGTCACAGGAGACTAAATTCTAAACTCTACGCAATAGGCCTCCACAATGAAGTCATAAATTGGACAATGCAATTTCTTGCCAACAGGAAGCAGGTGGTAAGAGTATTTGGGGACAGTGGATCAATTTTCTTCTCAGAATCAGCAGATGTAGAAAGTGGAGTACCCCAAGGCACAGTTTTGGGCCCAACTCTATTCAACATCTATATTAATGATGCATCTTCAATCATAAAGAATAAGATGTGCTTATATGCTGATGATTCCAAAATAATCAGTCCAATTTATGACCCCCAAGTACCAAAGACATCCAAGCAGATCTCAACGCACTCTCAATGTGGGCAAAAACCTGGCAACTAGAATTTAATATCCAGAAATGCAAGGTCATACACTTTGGAGCAAACAACCCTCTCAGCCAGTATTTTATGGAATCCAATGGTGGTTCAAAACAGCCCCTTACAACCAGTCACTGCGAAAAAGATCTGGGAGTCGTGGTTGATAACAAGCTTAAATTCAACTTACACACGCAGTCTGCAGTAGCCAAAGCCAACCAAACTCTTGGTATAATAAAGAGAACGTTCTGCAGTAGATCTCAAGCAGTGATTACTAAGCTCCTAAAGGGCCTGATCCGATGTCCATTGCCACACCAATTAACAAGCTTGACCAATCGATTCTGGAATCAGTGCAGTGGCAAGCAACAAAATGCACAAGGGGTTTTCAAAATTTGCCATATTCTACCAGACTCCAGAGGCTCAATATACCATCTCTTACATACCAACATAAGCGAGGGGATGTATTGATGACATACAAATTGATCTGCAACCACGATATCATCCCTGACTAATTCCAGTTAGATACTTTGTCAAGAACACGAGGGCACCCCCTGAAGCTCTACCGGAAATATACTAATACCAGGCTGCAAAACAAATTTTTCTCCAACCCTGTGGATGGCCTATGAAATTCCCTTAGCCAGAATGCAGTCATGTCCCCTAATACCGAAGCCTTCAAGTCAGCTGTTGACAGAGATTGGTGCAGCAAGCCATGCTGCACAGTTTGGGATGTGCCCAATGAGCTGAGTCACCATCATCATTGACCAGCATCTACAGGATTTGTCCTTATTGCTGGCAAGTGCAATTTAAGGTAATGCCATAATTTAGGCTTTGGACTCATTCCTAAAAGTTTTATTCACTTAATTCAACTATTTTTTACAATAACAAAAAACCTCTCATTAATAACTTCATCTTCTTTTCAAATATAATAACCACTGGCATTACAACTATTCCCCAGGCTTGATCCCCATCACTAATGAATCGATAGATAACTCAGGTTATACACAGAATTTAGCTAGTTTTGTGGGTCTAAATTTTGTATGCCTATTTCTTATCAACAGTTGGTTTATAATTCTAAGTAAAGCCAATTTTAAATAACAACAAAATCAGCTAATTTTAGTGTATAGCCTAGGGCTATATCCAGCTTCAATATGAAAGAGGGCTGGGATCCCACTATCATAACAGTAAGTATTACATTTGGGGAAAATGTTGAATTGGGATTTCTATTTTTCATTTCTCTTTTTCTACTTAATTTCTATTCTATGCTGCAGACTTACTATGACCTTATTTGTTGTAGCAATACCCCTTCTTAAGGGTAAATATAGACTTATTGTTTGGAAAGTAGGTCACAAATAGAACATGGGCTCCTCCATAGTATTTTTTACTCTTCTACTCCTGTAAATAATGTAACCTTTGGTCTTCTGTAGGAGGGTATGTTTCCTGAAAACCACCCCCTGCATCTGCCCCTGCTGCTCCTCCTGGTCACTGCAGTGCTGCATGCAGTTATGGTTATGCAAATTCCTTGGTAACACTGAAGAGTTCCAGCTCTTCTGAAGAAAACACTTTAGAACAAGAAGATAATGCCATTTGATTCCTCACTTGACATTCTTCCTTAATATGATATTTCCTTTAGTGACAACACACTTCTCTCTCCCTTCTCTAATGGACTCAGATATAGCTATAGGATACATAGCCTACAGGCGCGTAGCTCCATCATTTTTATTGAGGGGGCAAAAAAGTTCCATGTCCAGAGAGTCAAGGGGAATGGGCTAAATAATAGCTTTTCTCCAATTCATTGGGAGGGGCAACTGCCCCCCTCGCCACCCCCAAACAACGGCACTGATAGCCTAAATGTGTAAAACTAAAAGAAAACACTAAGGTAACAAAGTTCTTATTTCATAAACTGCAGCATACCTCATATAAGTGTTCATTGAAGAGCAGCAAAGTTTATCCCTAAACTGGAAGACAAAACCTACACATGTCTAACCTCAAACAAACTCCCAACTTTAGTGTACAGCAGGAAAAGAGGAGATACAATAAAAACTTGTAAGTTTCATGAAAGTGACCCATTTGGTCATGTCTTTTCCTTGTCCCTCTAAACTACCACAAGAGGATAAACCAGGAAGCTGCAGATCCCCCATTATAATGGGTGAGAGTGCCAACACTTCCTATCAGTCTGTTCTGTCCTACTCTGGAGCTGTAAAATCATCCTCTACTCTCAAAACCTAGAAGACTTCAAGAAAAGTTGAATAAGACTGACTCAATGCTGAATGGAGGCTAAACTGGTACCTCAAATCATCACCATGGAACACCACCAGTAGGATTTTTCTACAGGGGGTTCAATAGCACCTTATCCTGCTGGATATGCAATTTAAGGTTTATTCTATTAATCAGATTATAATTTTTCTCTCTATTGCTATCTATATTACTAGGCTATATCATTTTTCCATGATATATTCATCTAATTTGTCTACAAAAACAATTCAGATAAGCTTAGACTAATGCTTATAACAGGTCAAGAATACAGCTACTAAGAAATATAAACCATCAAGACAAGAAAAATAACAGAAGGTAAAGATTAAAAATTTAAACTCTTCAGAAAGAGATGCGCTAGAACCAAAAGAAACACAATTTTAGATTGCTAATTTTCTTAGTTTGGTTTGTGTTTTTGACTATTTATCTCTAGCCACCCTCTAATGGTCTTGTATATCCTTATGTTCAGTAGAAAAACTGACATTATAGCTGATGAAAACTGTTAAAAACAGACAAAAAAGGGGTAACAAGGAAATATAATTCATGGTACTTTCCCATTATATGGGCATTTCTAAAAATTTAAGTTTGGTTAATGCTAAAGAAATAAAATAGGATGTATAGGCCTATATAATAGTTTATAAACAAATTTGGGCTATATATTTGCACAGGGGGGGGGGGTTAAGCATTGCATATATTAAATATGTAAACTAACCTAGGTACCTAACCCCCCTCCCTAAACCACACAAAAAACAAGTTTAAATACTGTAAATTCAATGAGAAACTACACTCTTTGATCAATTTAGATAAGCATTACCCACTTTACAAGTCTCCATCACTGCATTCATTCTACTGTCTATAGCCAAAGTGCCCATATAATGGGGAAGTACCTAATCCACTGATACTTTCTGCATATTATAAAGCAAGGATTCCATCATTTTTTTAGTTTCACAAGACTGTTTTTTTCAGAAATGTACTTTTATAACTTCAGATTACTATGGACTATTTTAACTTTCGGCATTCAGGGCTCAAAAAATAATTTTCCTAGAAGTAATTATTGAATTGTGAAAGAGAATTGAAAAGGCAGCAAGGCATTCACTTTCATCCTAACTAAAGGTAAATTATGAGTTAAATTCTGGGACATACTTTGGTCTGTAGACCAATCCCTGAAAGTTTCATTTCCCTAATCTAACCCCTTTTCAAGATCCTAGCAAAAGTAGCAAAACTAGAATTTTATCCTAAACCTAACTAAATTATGGGGAACACTGCAAATTTACCTCTTAAACTTTAACCAACAGAGAAAAATATTAGTAAGATATATGTCTTGAATCATCAGGGGGATGCCAAAAAGCAAATATCTGTTAGCCTATAGGCCTATTTCTAAAAAGCAGCAACCATGGAATCAAATAGCCTACCCCATGGGTGTATGCAGCATCTTGTGTAGGGGGTGGGTGGGCAGCCGCTTCTGTGATGGAGGGGGGAGGGATCTTACTAATGCTTCCAAGGTCCTTTGAATATAGGTCTTTAGAAACTAGTCATTCTATATTTCACTAAAACTCTGCCTTTAACATTTTCCATGTTCCACTTTTCCGGCAACAGTATAAAACAATAGACCCAATATCCTGCTTCAAATTCCCAAAAAACATAAACACCACAAAAGCAATTTGATAAAAATCATAGTATGGCTGGATTATAGCTTCTTTTGGGAACTCAACTCAAAAGTTTACAGTTGGGAAAAATAAAATTTTTAAATTGGTATAGGGGAGACTGGCCCACGTCTAGCCAAAGCAAACAGTTTCAATACAAAAACCTATGGGGCTTCTGGTGGATTATAAATGCTCTGACAGATTGCAGCATATTTTTTTAAAAAGTCTGACCTTAATTAACACTTTTACCAAAAATTTTAGATTGGATCAGGTTTTATGGTGATTAACTCTGGAATTTTGTTCAATTTTGTCTGAAATCCTACACCTAATTACAAATACTAGAAAACTCGCCTTGTAAACTCACATTGTATTCTCCTATTATTTGCCTGTTTTTGGCAGCTTCCGAGACGTGCCATCTTCACCAGTTTGCTGTTAGTATTTTTTCATCCTGTGGGATAGTGAACTCCCATGTTTGGCCACAATACCCAGGGTAAATTCAGCATGCCATGCCAAAGTGTTCAAAAGAGGGCTGTTATTGTAAGAGCTGTGTAAACAGAATATTTAAAGATTGAAGGTAATCTTAATACCCAAAACTGTATTATTTCTGGTATTGTTTAATCTTCTCAGAACAATAGGTGAACTGAAGTTCTTTTTTTTTTCTGTTAAATTTCATTAAAAATAAAATGATTAAAAGTAAAACATAATATAAAAGAAAGAAAGGTGGCTGTGATCCAGAAGAAAATAAAATAGCATTTTTTTCTGTCTTATTCTAGCAGAAAAAAAAAGAGAAAATAAAATAGCAGTCTTATTCTACAAGAAATCCGTCAGATTCTCTGGAAGTACCATGGGTGTCCCTAGAGGGATGCTGCAAGACAACATAAAAAAAGTTGAGAAGCTGAATATCCCTCTAAAAAGTCTGGACCTGAATTTCCTTACACCCAGTTATAACCCATGATCAATATTTACAGAGGAACAAGCAAAAAGACTAAAAACTTACTTGAAAACAATAGCTTATATGCTTTTGACTCTATTCCCCTAGAAGTGTGTATATTTGCATACACTTATGCCATTATTAAGAGCATAAAAGTACCAGATAACAGAACTGCAAAGGTAGTGGAATCAGTGGAGGAATTACAGGTAAAGATTGGTACAGTGGTTTTATGGATTGACTTAAAACTCTATCAGTAAGAACGCCAATAAGTACAAGCCTATGATGGACAACTGCTTTCAACTGTCACAGTGTAGGAGCTTTCTTTAACAACCTGGATTGAGGCCTATATAAACACATGTTCAGACCACAAGACATTTGAAGTTTTGACAAATCAGGTATGAAAAAATCTACAAGCCTGGTAAAATCATTGCACAGCAAGGCCAGAAGTAAGTAGGGAAGGTCACATCAGCAGAAACAGGTCAGTTGACCACGATTTTTGCTGGTGTTAATGTGTTGGGAACAGAGTCCCTCCTCTACTTATTTCCCCACAAAAACAGTGTCCAGAAATTTTACTCAGGGGAGCTTTACCAGGAACCATCCAGATCAGCTCAGAAAATACTTCTGGCTGGATGACTGCCTCTCATTCTTTGCTTCACTTTGAGCATTTTAACTCAAACCCAAAAAATCAACAGGAAAAAAATATGAAAAACTCAGAAGTGCTCACTGACACCCCTATGAAAGAATGCATTACTGCTAGGATAAAAGCTGTATCTGCCAAAAAGCCCTAGGGTAAAGGCACCAATGATTTGACACTGCAATTTTGGAACCACTGTCAAAATTTTCCTTCAAAATGGGATAGCTTTGCTTAGCCGTGACTTAGAGCGCCATCTCTTGGAGCCGTCATTATATTTTGACAGTGCGAAACGTGGACACTATATCCGGTACACCCTGATGTGAAAACAACATTCAATTTGGTCAGTTTCCTGTTTTCAACATGAAAGGAGCTCCCAACAATTTTTCAGGTATGTAATGTTCAAACTGTCATTACTTGGTTATTTATTGCAAGAAAAAGTTGGGATAAGCGCCAATGTATTGAGATACATATGATCTTCTCTGAAATGTAGCCACATTAGCTTTTTCTGGATAAATTTAATGAAAATGGCGACGAAAATTGTATTGTTAAAACTAGGTTCCAAGTGTCAAAAATTCTTATTCAATGTAGTGGAATACCAGGCGGACTAAAAATATTTCTTCAGTTGCGTTCAAGTATAAATATCAGCTTCTATCAAGGGAGTTATTTCTTTGGCGAATATCTCGAAGTAACCTTGTCAAAATTTTGGACTGACAGCAACAGTCCCTGTCAAAATATAGGTGACTTTGTCGAAACTTCACAGTACATGAAAAACAGATGAGAAATAATAGGTGTTGAAATTCCAGGATCCACTGACGAAACCATAGGCATCATAGCTGTTGAATTTACGAGTGCTTTTTGTGCAACAAGAGATTTTGATGATTATTATTTCTAATAATATTTCAGATGAAAGAACATTTAAACAAAAGGTTTTTTTTAAACTTTGAAGTTTAACTTACAGACACTGGATTTCTCCACCATCTGAGGAACTGCCACTTGGCCTCATACCATGCAGGGGCGTAAATTGCTCTGGGACAGGAGGGGCACTTGCCCCCCCCCCCAGATGTTTTTAGATTATACCCTTATTTATCCTTCATCCGAATAAAAAAATACAAATCTTATCGACTACAAAATCTTATACAAAATGACGTGTGCGCCTATGTTTTGGACAAAACTAAGATTCGCATATGAAAATAAAATTCACTAAATCAAATAAACTTCTTAAATTTCTTGAAATCCACTCCTGTTTTCCTAGACTCTATCCCTTCCGAAATGCTAGGGAAACAATTTTATTATACAAAATTTGTTATACTAAATACTATTTGTATTTAATAATGTATATTAAAATTTGTTGTACCAATTTTGTTATACCAAATACTACATACTTGAAACGATTTTGTTAGTTTTATTACTTCTACTTTTTGCATAGTCTTTTATACTTTTATACCTTAAATGAAGTTGAACAAAAACAAAGAAACAAGAATATACATGTCAAATACACCAGGTTCCGCCCACAAATATTCCCAAAGCATTTAGACGGGTGTCGAATTAGGTTCCGACTTGATTCGAAAACAGGTAACTTTTTTGTTGTGTCAAATTTGTAGGTGAAAATGCTCTAATTTGGAAAATTGGAGTTTTGTACCCTTTCCAGACAAAACTTCAAACTTCTCATCAAACAGTTAAATTCCTAGATGTTTTTCCTACATACTGAAACCCTTTTACAACCAAAAGTCTTTAAATTAAGACTTCTAGAGTAGAAAAACTGTTTTTTTTTACAAAAACTGTCAAATCCTTGGTACCTTTACCCTAGTCCTGGAATGGACGAAAGTCAGACAAGTGAAAAGACTAAAAAGGAAAAGGTGTGTCTCTGGCAACAAGAGTTACAGTTAGAGTGACAATTCTGACATAGATGATCCTGTATACAACAACTCTTCAGACCCCAGCATAGACATTGAAGACAACCCCCCTACCAGCAACTTCTAACTTGACACTGAGAAAGTCAAGGCTGGTGATTACATTCTGATTGAGCTGAAGAGCAAGAAAGGGAATTCTGTTCACAATGTTATCATTATCAAAAGTAACAACTGAAGAACTTAAAGTCCTCTTTTGGAAGAAGACACAAGCAAGAGACTTTGTGCTAACTGACAAGATGAATAGTGTCTTAAAGACAGAAGTTGAAATAAAACTTCCACCACTGAAAGGTAGAACACCAAGATTAGCGGAGCAGCTTACTTTTGGTGTTGATCAGTCAATGTATAATTTGAAATTAATACTCTTTATTTTTTTTAAACCTCAATGAAATTCATTTTTTAGTTTTTTATGCTGACCATATTCTTTCTTAATTTTAAAGCCGAAAAAACAAGCTTTAATGTTCCCCTTGTCACTTTTCTTTTTCTTTTGTCCAGTGACCAAACGTAAGGCAGAGACGACTGAACCAGTGCCGGGATGGCTCAGGTTTGGCACTCTTGACCACTTGGATAGAGAGGCATCCAGGTGGAAAAATGTTGGAGTATTTCTAATTGTCTTTCTCAAGGATGGTATTTAATGAGTTACTTTTGCTTTGACAAGCTCAGCAACTTCTTATTGCTTGAATCAATTCATGGAGAATTAAACAAGTCAAAATGAGCTGATTTTGGGCGTCTCCTATCTATATACTAGACCGAAAATCAATATTGAAGATTGAAAGGTAAAAGTTGATATTGCAAATGATATTTGGGGTAAAATTCTACTTTAGTTACTTTTGGCTATCTTGGAAAGGGGTTGGGTTAGGAAAATGAAACTTTCAGGGATGGATGTACATGCTAAGGTTTGTCCCGGGAAGGTACTTTGAAGTACCTACCTCCACTCATCCCCCCTCTATATAATGGTAAATTACTGCACATTACTAGTTGTTTTTAACTCATATTTCATCCTATATTACTTTCATAAATATAAATCAGTGCTTACCATACACAACTTCTGCGTTTAACCTTGTTCATTAAAATATATTCCAAATTCCTATTTAAATCCTAAGCCATCTAATTTTCAACCCATGCTGACTTTCTTTATGGTATATGAAACCAGGCTTGTTGTGATGTCACACTTGCCTTATCAGAAACCCTTACACTTGAGGGTAGCAGGCACATGCCAAACACCTCTGTGTTGATAAGACCATTTAAACTGTATTAATTAGGGAAAGGATTTGACAAGAGAGACCAGTAAAAATAACCTAATCGTTTTTAGAGGACAAATTATGTCATGGGAAGATGTTTTTGAAATTCCCCTTCCATCCAAACTTAAAATTTTCTAAAATTCTACTTTAGAAGCTTTTAAAATAGCCTATTTCTAAAGTACTAAAAGATAGAGTGCTAAAAACATTAGAATCGACTTCAGAGGACAAATTATATTATGGGAAGATGTTTTTGAAATCCCCCTTCCCCCCAAACTCAAAATTTTCAAAAATTCTGCTTTAGAAGCTTTTAAAATATTTCTAAAGCACTAAAAGATAGAGTGATAAAAACATCAGACTCTACTTCAGAGGACAGGTTATTTCACAGGATGAGGCATTTCAAATCCCTCTTTCCCCCCAACTAAAAATTGTCTAAAATTCTACTTTAGGAGCGTTTAAAATATTTCTAAAGCGCTAAAACATAGAGTGCTAAAAACATCAGAATCGACTTCAGAGGACACGTTATATCAGTGGGAAGAGGTTTTTAAAATCCTCCTCCCCCCCCCCCCCAAACTCAAAATTTTCCAAAATTCTACTTTAGAAGCTTTTAAAATATTTCTAAAGCAATAATAGATAGTGCTAAAAACATCAGAAACGACTTCAGAGGACAAATATTGTTACGGGAAGATGTTTTTGAAATCCCCCGTCCCCCCAAACTCAAAATTTTCCAAAATTATACCTTAGAAGCTTTTTAAATATTTCCAAATCACTAATAGATAGAGCGCTACAAAGATCGGAATCAACTTCAGAGGACAAATTATGTTATGGGAAGATGTTTTTGAAATCCCCCTTCCCCCAAACTCAAAATTTTCAAAAATTTTACTTTTGAAGTTTTTTTAAATAGTTCTAAAGCGCTAAGACATAGAGGGCTACAAACATCAGAAACAACTGTATAGGATGAATTATGTTACGGGAAGATACTTTTGAAAATACCCCGTCTCCTTAAATTCAAAATTTTCTATAATTCTACTTTAGAAGCTTTTTAAATATTTCTAAAGCGCTAAAACATAGAGGGCTAAAAACATCAGAATCGACTTCAGAGGACACGTTATATCACGGGAAGAGGTTTTTAAAATCCTCCTTCCCCCCAAACTCAAAATTTTCCAAAATTCTACTTTAGAAGCTTTTAAAATATTTCTAAAGAAATAATAGATAGTGCTAAAAATATCAGACTCGACTTCAGAGGTCAAATAGTGTTACAGGAAGATGTTTTTGAAATCCCCCGTCCCCCCACACTCCAAATGTTCAAAAAATATACCTTAGAAGATTTTTAAATATTTTAAAATCACTAATTGCTAGAGCACTAAAAAGATTAGAATCGACTTCAGAGGACAAATTATGATATAGGAAGATTTTTTTGAGATCCCCCTACCCCCAAACAAAAAATTTTAAAAAAATTTACTTTCAAAGTTTTTTTTTAAATATTTCTAAAGTGCTAATACATAGAGCACTAAAAAAATCACAATCATATTTAGAGGATCATTTATGTTTTGGGAAGAATTTTTTGAAATCCCCCTTCCCCCCAAACTCAAAATTTTCTAAAATTCTACTTTAGTAGCTTTTTAAATATTTCTAAAGCACTAAGACATAGAG